>NC_046364.1:27193250-27343356 GCF_011125445.2 Fundulus heteroclitus | reverse complement strand
TGTCGCTGGAGAAGCGGGGTCCCAACAACGCTGGAACACCGTGCGAAACACGGACCTTGGAGGAATACCAGGATCAATTAAACAATGTTTAAAAACCAAGCTTTGATTTTCACATATTACTGAGCACCCATGTTGTTGTACACAGCCCTAATGAAAAAAAGGTCAGTCAGTAGAGAAACTGACAATGGACAAGCAAACATTCAGCCATATGTCCTGCAGTTCCTTACACCTGACTCTGGCTAAAACAGTGCAAAAACCCCACTGTTGGATTAATTGGTTACTCTAAATTCCCCCTAAGTGTAAACGTGTTTCCTGTGATACTCTGGCCACCTATCCAGGGTGTACCCCGCCTCTTGCCCTTTGATTGCTGGAGATAGGTACCCTCCACCCCCAACTACTTTGTGTTGGTGTTGATAGACCAACACAAACTACTGCAAAATTACGAAATTGTAATATTCTGGTTTCTGTTCGGGTTTTATTTTTGAGTCATTTTACTCTCCTGCTTTAGGTTCTCTGCTTTCTTTGAGTTTTTGTCCTGTCTGGGTTTTTATTTACTGTTAGGTGATCTGGTTTTGTCATCTGTTTTAGTCTAAGCTTTATTTTCTGTTTTTAGGTTTTTTCTTTAGAGTGATTTTGTTTCTTTGTAAGTTGTGTGTGTGTAGTTTGTTTCTGTCCTCTTGTCTTGTCAGCTTTTTAGATTTGTCTGTTCTTGTTTTGAGCCTCAGCACTGATGTCTGGTCTAATTACCCACTCTGCACACCTGCCTTACTCCACCCCTGTTGCAATCATCTCTGACCGGTTTCACCTGCTTCCACCTCCATATAAACAGTTGAGACCAGACATCAGTGCCAGGTCGCCTGTTTGAGTATGGGTGAGTCTCCTCCTGCAAGTTTCTGTTTATTGGTTTACGTTTGGATTTTTGACCCCTTGTCTCCAGTTATCTGAGCCATCCTGTTCCTGTCGGTTCCTGTCCTGCCTGCCCCGTTAGTCTGTTTATTTTGGTGCCGTCTTTTGGTTGTGAGGTCTTTTTTGGTTTTTGCCTCAGTCTTTGATTTTTGTTAATAAAGAACCTGATCTGAACCTCTGCTGGTCTGGCTGAATTCTGGGTCCGTTTCCTCTGATCGTTACAGTACGACCTGGCCCATTTAGGATCCATCGCCAGACCAGCACGTTCACATTTTTTTTTTTTGTAGCTTTTTCCCTGCTTTTTTTTCCCCTCCAAGATGAGCCCGCTGCGACCCTGGAGCTCTCTCCCCTGCAGAGCTGGTGTGCAGGCGGCGTCTTTTGAGGGTTCCAGGTTGGTGCTCTGCCCCTCCGGGTTTGGTCCAGGACGCCACCTCCAAGGGCGGAGCGCGGAGCCGTCCCGCCGCCGCAGACGTCGTCGAGCAGTTGGTCTGGTTGACGCCTCTGTTCCTGAGGGTCCGCCGCCAGCGGGCGACGTGGAGGTCCAGGAGGGTCCGCCGTCAGCTGGTGACGAGGAGGAATATCTGGTCCTGGAGAATGAAATAAGGACGTTTGCTCCCATAATCAAAAGTCTCAGGGAGGCTCTTCTCTGCCAATATTCAGTGGAGTTAGAGATTAAATTAGAAGAGCTTGAGGACCACTATAGAACAGCTCTTAGGCATTTCTATAGCCGACCCAAACCTGTTCCCGAGGGTCCGGCTGACGCCTCGGCTCCCGACTCTGTTCCCGAGGGTCCGGCTGACGCCTCGGCTCCCGACTCTGTTCCCGAGGGTCCGGCTGACGCCTCGGCTCCCGACTCTGTTCCCGAGGGTCCGGCTGACGCCTCGGCTCCCGACTCTGTTCCCGAGGGTCCGGCTGACGCCTCGGCTCCCGACTCTGTTCCCGAGGGTCCGGCTGACGCCTCGGCTCCCGACTCTGTTCCCGAGGGTCCGGCTGACGCCTCGGCTCCGCTCAAGCCCCGAGAGGGGGTCCGGGAGGACCCGCCTCCGCTCAAGCCCCGAGAGGGGGTCCGGGAGGACCCGCCTCCGCTCAAGCCCCGAGAGGGGGTCCGGGAGGACCAGCCCTCAATCTCAACTCCAGTGTCGGCTCCCCACAGCTCCAAAGCAGAGCCTCCAGTGCCTGCTCCCCGCAGTTTAAAGACTCAGCCTCCAGTGCCTGCTCCCCGCAGTTTAAAGACTCAGCCTCCAGTGCCTGCTCCCCGCAGTTTAAAGACTCAGCCTCCAGTGCCTGCTCCCCGCAGTTTAAAGACTCAGCCTCCAGTGCCTGCTCCCCGCAGTTTAAAGACTCAGCCTCCAGTGCCTGCTCCCCGCAGTTTAAAGACTCAGCCTCCAGTGCCTGCTCCCCGCAGTTTAAAGACTCAGCCTCCAGTGCCAGCTTCTCGCAGCTTTAAAGCACTGTCATCCACAGCCTGTAGCCAGGCCTCATCTTCAGCCGCCTGTAGCCAGGCCTCATCTTCAGCCGCCTGTAGCCAGGCCTCATCTTCAGCCGCCTGTAGCCAGGCCTCATCTTCAGCCGCCTGTAGCCAGGCCTCATCTTCAGCCGCCTGTAGCCAGGCCTCATCTTCAGCCGCCTGTAGCCAGGCCTCATCTTCAGCCGCCTGTAGCCAGGCCTCATCTTCAGCCGCCTGTAGCCAGGCCTCATCTTCAGCCGCCTGTAGCCAGGCCTCATCTTCAGCCGCCTGTAGCCAGGCCTCATCTTCAGCCGCCTGTAGCCAGGCCTCATCTTCAGCCGCCTGTAGCCAGGCTCCCTTTCCAGCCGCCTGTAGCCAGGCTCCCTTTCCAGAAGCCTGTAGTCAGGCTCCCTTTCCAGAAGCCTGTAGCCAGGCTCCCTTTCCAGAAGCCTGTAGCCAGGCTCCCTTTCCAGAAGCCTGTAGTCAGGCTCCCTTTCCAGAAGCCTGTAGTCAGGCTCCCTTTCCAGAAGCCTGTAGTCAGGCTCCCTTTCCAGAAGCCTGTAGTCAGGCTCCCTTTCCAGAAGCCTGTAGTCAGGCTCCCTTTCCAGAAGCCTGTAGTCAGGCTCCCTTTCCAGAAGCCTGTAGTCCGGCTCCCTTTCCAGAAGCCTGTAGTCCGGCGCCGTCTCCAGACCTTAGCCCAGAGTTCTCTTTAGCTCTTAGCCCGGCGCCTCTTCTAGCCTGTGGCTCTGCGCCTCCCTTAGCCAGTAGTCTGGAGCCTTTCCTAGCCTTTAGTCTGGCACCATCCTTTGCTTTCTCTCTTTCCAGGAGTCGGGTTCTGAGAGTCCTGCTCTGCCACCGGTTTCCTGTCGTTTTACTCTGCCGGGGCTGTTGTCCGGTGCGACCGCCGGACATCCTGACCCACCGGGGCCGTCGTCCGGGGCGACCGCCGGACATCCTGACCCGCCGGGGCCGTCGTCCGGGGCGACCGCCGGACATCCTGACCCGCCGGGGCCGTCGTCCGGGGCGACCGCCGGACATCCTGACCCGCCGGGGCCGTCGTCCGGGGCGACCGCCGGACATCCTGACCCGCCGGGGCCGTCGTCCGGGGCGACCGCCGGACATCCTGACCCGCCGGGGCCGTCGTCCGGGGCGACCGCCGGACATCCTGACCCGCCGGGGCCGTCGTCCGGGATGTCCGCCAGACATCCGGCCACTTTAGGACTCAGTTTCAGTTTCGATTCGCCCTTAGAGGGTTGTTTTGTGTTTTTGGACTTGTGTTAGATATTATTTTCTTCTTCAGACTCTAGCCCTCCAGCCTTTAGCCCCCTCCACCCACCCGATTTGACTTAGGTTCTTGTTTTCTTTGGACTCCCGTAGACGTTGGAGGGCGTCTAGAATCCGCCCTTGAGGGGGGGGGCTCTGTAATATTCTGGTTTCTGTTCGGGTTTTATTTTTGAGTCATTTTACTCTCCTGCTTTAGGTTCTCTGCTTTCTTTGAGTTTTTGTCCTGTCTGGGTTTTTATTTACTGTTAGGTGATCTGGTTTTGTCATCTGTTTTAGTCTAAGCTTTATTTTCTGTTTTTAGGTTTTTTCTTTAGAGTGATTTTGTTTCTTTGTAAGTTGTGTGTGTGTAGTTTGTTTCTGTCCTCTTGTCTTGTCAGCTTTTTAGATTTGTCTGTTCTTGTTTTGAGCCTCAGCACTGATGTCTGGTCTAATTACCCACTCTGCACACCTGCCTTACTCCACCCCTGTTGCAATCATCTCTGACCGGTTTCACCTGCTTCCACCTCCATATAAACAGTTGAGACCAGACATCAGTGCCAGGTCGCCTGTTTGAGTATGGGTGAGTCTCCTCCTGCAAGTTTCTGTTTATTGGTTTACGTTTGGATTTTTGACCCCTTGTCTCCAGTTATCTGAGCCATCCTGTTCCTGTCGGTTCCTGTCCTGCCTGCCCCGTTAGTCTGTTTATTTTGGTGCCGTCTTTTGGTTGTGAGGTCTTTTTTGGTTTTTGCCTCAGTCTTTGATTTTTGTTAATAAAGAACCTGATCTGAACCTCTGCTGGTCTGGCTGAATTCTGGGTCCGTTTCCTCTGATCGTTACAGAAATGGAAGTTACATGATGTGCAATTTTCTCATTTTTTTGCAAATTACAATACACCATATGTGACGTGCATATGTTATGTGACCTCAGTGTAAATACAGCTATTCTGTGAAGGCCTCAGGGGTTTGAGGATTGAGTACAGATGTCATGATCCATTTTTTCCTCTTTTACCTACTTCCTCAAGAATCAAGAGCCTTTATGGTCATTACGTAACCATAATGAAATTCACGTTCACACTTAATACACAGACAGAAATCTAGAGAAGACCCTCAAATATCCAAGAACTTTGAAAAAAGCTATATTTAAAGTTAAGCTGTACAGCGGAAGGGAAAGACTTATCAGAAGGGTAACACTGTACAATTATTAATAGAAAATAAGGTATATTCAGATTGAAATAAAATGTTGAAGTTGAATGTACCAAATAACACTTCCTGAGAAGCTAAAAAGTGTTCAAATAGTCTGTATAAAATTGAAAGTCATAAAAGACAGACAGCAGTCAGTTTACAGTGTAAAACAAAAAGGCCAAGTGAGTCATTAGTAAAAACTAAAATTTTCAAGTTAATTATTCTACATGTGGGTCAGGTTGTCCGTGAGCATGACAACAGATCTTATTGGTGAGAAATAATAAACAAAAAATAGCAACAATGATTCCATCTCCTGTGCTGGTTTATCACCTTAAGGATTTCCAGTTTTAACGTGACAAAATGTGAAAAAGTCGATGGCATATGGACGTTTTTGTGATGCACTGCATCTGTTATAATCAATGGTCTAAGTAAAAGTAATGACAAGTGTTGCTATTTGCAATCAATAGTCCAGATAATTAGCCAAATGCATCCCTGAACCATCAAAGTAAACCACATACCTGGTTCTTGGCATCGTTGCTGTGGTAACACTGGTGTTGTATGTAAGCAGCTCCCAAGACTTGCAGAGAAGTATTGGAGTCGGAGAGATATCTGACAGCTGTGGGCATGTCAATACTCTGCATGCTGCACTCCAAACCCACACAAAGTAAAGAGTGTTAAAAGCTTTTTAAAGAAAGTGCAAATGCAGATTCATTTAATATGAAAGCAATTTTCTGAGCTTGCAACAGTTTAGACAGCTTAATTGATCTCTTTGCTAGAAGAATACGCACCAAATGCAGTTTTCTGTGCTTAGAAATGTTGGGAGAGTAAAGACTCCGTTGGCTGTAACGTTTGCTTCTTGTGCTTCTACTGAATTGGATCTAAATTCAGTGATTTTCCTATACCTCTAATAGGCAAATGAAAGATCTGTACTCTGTCCTTGTCATATAGTAGATAGCATGTGTGGGGATTTTTTTTTCCAGACAACAAGAAAACATAAATAAATGAATAATAGGTCTCACTCTGCCAGTGGATCGTTGCTATGTATGGAGGCTGCATCCATGATATCCGCTCCCTTGCCGACGCTCCTCAGTGAGCGCAGCGAGGCCGCCCGATGGAGCGGGGCGTACTGCGCCGCCGCCATGGCGTGGTTGGCCCTGGATGAGTGCTGCTGCCACTGCGCGCCCATGCTCTCGCCTGCACTGGAGATTGCTCTGCCGTTGCCCACCCAGCCCTCCTGCCCAAATCCAGAGCTCTGCTGCTGGTAGTACTGCTGCCGGTTGGTGATTCTGTTGATGATGCGATGAGACGGGCCTTTATAGGTGTACTCGTAAGGCAGCTCCTCGTCCTGCCAGTGGCCTCGTTCCCGGGCCAGGACCCCGCTGAGGCTGCGCCGGAGGTCTCCAGGTGGGGGCACAGTGAGGGGTACAGACAAAGTCTCTTGTTTTACCAGACCTGTGAGAGGAAAGGCTCTCTGGTCTTCCTGGCACAGGGACTTAGAGCGCTGGCTGCGGTTTTGCATCTGGGAGGTGTGGAAGCTGCTCTGGACGCTGCTGCTTTCTTTATGCCTCATCTTTAAACTGCTGTCCACAGCAGAGTGGGAGGAGATCCCAGAGGCTCGAGAAGACACAGCAGAGACCTGAAAGGTTGTTGATCAGAGGACAGAAGCTTAAAAGGCTTGTTGCATGTCGGTTTCAGATAAAAAACGCATTATTCCTGAATAAGGAGGCTATAGTAAAATGTACCGGCATGTTTAGTTTTCATTTTCATTAAAACCTGGTTAGTGATTTGCAGGAAGCTCAGTGTAGCTTCTGTATTGTTGGACCGGCCAGTTAAAGGCAGCCAGGCATCCTGTTTATAGTTTGGATCTGTCTTTACATTGTTTCCAAATCAGCAGAGTGCAGCTTTCACGCGTCTCCTAACCCTTTTAATAATGGCAGGAAATTCCTACACAATAGCTGCTCATTGTTTTCCCTACTGCGTATGTGAGGAAAACTGTGTGCGTACAATTAAAACAGTTAAAGCAAAACTCTGTCTGGGCCAACTTCTACTAGCTGCTGGTGGTTTACAGACATTTGTGATTGCTAGCATCACTGCACTGGAGTCGACCACAGCTGTGATTCCGCTCCAGACGCTGAAAATTGATCCCAATCGCCATGTTGGTGGTTTCACATTACTCAGTCAGCTGTTAAATCTTGAAGATCGTGTCTGTTAGAAAAAGACGGAAAAAGTACGGCTTGTTTGAAAGGGCTGATTATTTTTTATAGAGAAAAGCCTCTTTTCTATATAAAGGAAATTGCAGCACAAATGTGATTTACAAAGCTGCAACTAACTGAACTTCAGATATCTGGATCAATGCCCTTCAGACCAATGAGAACAAAGCAGAGGTGTCTCTCTGTCATACAGAGCAGCATGTTTGGAGAAAATGAAAGACAGGATATAGATGCCTCATTGTCATTTCTCACAGCTCTGAAGAGAACCCAAACAAAAAACAGGAGACAGGCTATAGCGCTTAAACTTGCAGCTCAAACTTCATAGTATGTTATTGGGATTCTACTTGGTAGACCAACACAGAGTTGTGCATCATCATCATCATCAGGGGTGGATACATGGTTTCAACAGCTTTTTTGCTTTTATTTTTATTTTACAAATTCAATTCTGAAAAGTGTGGCCTGTATTAGTATTCAGCCACTCTGAGTCAATACTTGAAAACATCAGTTACAGTTACAGCTGCATGTCTTTGGGGGGTATGTCTCTACCGGTTCTTCTATGCTGAACAGCTCAAGCTACATTTCAGCTTTTCAGCCAGCTTTTGGCCTGGACTTTGACTGAGACAAAATATCAAATAAATGTGCTTTGACAAGAGCTCTGGCTGTATGCTTGTTGTTCTGCAGGAAGGTCACGAGAACCACCCCAGTTTCAAATTCTAGGTGCAGGCCAGGTTTTGTTCCAGGGTGGCCCTTTATGTACTTCTGTCCATCTTACCCTCAACTCTGTCCACCTTCCCTACCCCTGCGCAGGAAAGACATTCAAACAGTATGGTGGACTTTGGGTGTCTGGGGTGAAGTGTAGCTATAAAGCAATCAGCATGTAGGCCAAATTGTTATATTTTAAGTCAACTCAGCAAACATGGCTTTTGGCCAACTATAAATGCCATTTCCTCTGACCAAAAAAAAGTTCTCACAAGAGATTGTCTCACCTACGTTGTGGAGATCTGCAGCTCCTCCAGAGTTCCCATAAGCAGCTGCTTCTCTGTCACTTTAGGTGGATGGCCATGCCTTGGTAGGCTTACAGTTGTCAACAACTCCACAACTTAAACCCTGATCTGTCTTCTGTGCTGCTTGGTCTTGGTGATGCTGTTTGTTCACTAATACTTGAATTTTAGTGAACAAACGGCACCACCAACACCAACGTATGTACAATTTACCTTCGACTTAACAGTTATTCATGACTGTTGGTCAATAATATAAAATCCCAACAAAACTCATAGATGTTTGTCTTTGTTATGTGAGATAACATTATAAAGTGCAACATATTGAGAGTTTTGCAATGCACTACATGTAGATATATTTTGAACACCGTAAAGCTGAATCATTACCTTCAAATGCTACTAAAGTAAAACATACTCAAAGTTCATGATATATGGTAAAATGCATGACTCAACACTCTTTAATTGCATATGCTGCAGAATATGGATTTGATGTTTTGTTAATGTGAAACTTTGCACTCACAGCCATGGGACGAGTGGGCATGCTTGTCATGGACCTGGAGCTGAAGCCATGTGTCTTGGAGAAATGTTTCACTTCAGGATAACTGTGGTCTACATAAAGGAGAGAGCAAACACATGTTATTTGTTTAAAATATGCCACCAGGGATCACATGAAAAGCGTGATCCTACATTGTTAGGAACACCGAGACACTTTTTGGAACTATTCTGTCAGTCAATCAAGCCAGAAACCAGACAGGATGGTGTCTGATCCCCCTCCCCCAGACTGTGTTGTTGGATCACAGCTTTGAATGAGTCCATCTAGTGGGATCACAGAGTGGGGCTGCTTATTTAGGTTTTGTATACTTCTAAATAAACTGACCACCTCACACTTAAAGTTTAACTCTCTATGAAAATAATTCATCGAGTGAATAATTATTGGTTGGATTCATTTGAAACTGCACTGTCATCGCCGATTCAGCATTTGGACTTGAGCCGATCTTCTTCAGTGCAGACAGAGGTTCTGCATACCATTGCTACATCATTAAATAAAGATATCTTTATTAAGAATTAATTAAGAATTAATTAAGAATGTCTGCATAGTACTCATGTAATATCTGAAGTAAATGTGTGGTTTATGTGGGGTCTCAGATATATGATGCTGATGAAAAGAAATAATTAATTTACCATTCTTATCATAAAATGTTTGAGTAAGTTTTCTTCTGTGTTGACTGCACCTATCCCAGGCTCTGCCCCCCTAAAAACACTCTGTGCTACATGATGCCAGCAGACAAACCATGGTCAAATTCCCACTTTACATTCTAATCAGCCTTGATAAAATTTAAAGGAAATATAAACAAAAGTATGTCATGGATGCTTTGAAACCATGTTACTAATTCACTATTGATACACTTATCAGGTATGGTATGACGGCAGCTTCCTGTCTGCAGCTCAAACAGCCCTGACCCATCTATGTATAGTCTTCTAACGTCCATACAGAGATGGTGTCTGATACTAAGCCGTCAGCTGGAGGTCCTTATGCTCTAGAAGTTGAGCAACGGGGCTTCAGTGAACTGAAAATGTCTACGGAGCAGACCCCAAAGCTCTTCAACTGGACTGCATTAGACAACTAGCTGGAAAACAGAGCAGTCCCCCTTCTGGCTTCATCCCATAGTACATTTATCAACCGGTCCAAATTATATCATTTAAGGCTATTCGTTTAAATTCACAAAATGATTTTGGAGTTTAAAGTAGTATATCAAGATTTGTCCCCCTGTACAATAAACCTATAAATATGGAAGAGTCCTCTACATGTTTCTATAATATCATTTAAAGGAGCCTTCCCGCTATTGGTTCCTAAAAATGAGATGAGACAAGAAGAGTTGCTTTGGATATTTTAGGGATTTCCTTTTATGCCTTTTTACCAGTTTACATCTTTTAGACTTTGAAGTATCCACTATGACGTGTTCAGCTGCCTTTTTTGGTCAGGTCGCCCTCGTGAAAAAGGTCTTGATCTCGATGGATTGTTTATCTGATTAAATAAAACGATTTAATTTAACGATAAATAATATTAAGAAAGCTGGAGCTGATCAAATACAGTTGAAATTGCTTAAAAACAGAGAAATATCCTTTTACTTCAGCACCAAACAGGAAATCTAAACGAGATCCTGATCCTGGTGTTATTCCACAGCCATATTTTATGTGCTTACACTGTGCAAAACACCTAGAGGCACCAACTTATCATTGACTGGACATTTAGATAAGCATTGAAAAGATTGTTCAGGGTGGAACTGACAGATATGTCTTCTGCAGAGGTGTCCTGGGTGATCTTGGCCATATCCAAACTACCACTGCAGATTTGTTCCCTTCCTAATTACTCATGTTCCACCCTTTATGAGGGCCGAGAAAAGGAACAAACCATGCTACTCACTAGCTGGTAAGTTATTATAAATTGTTTTCAGTGAACCCTGAACGCCAGCAGAAAACATACCAGAGTCTGTGATAAAGCTCATTCATCCAGTTCATGGAGCTCTTTAGAGCTGACATGGAAGAGGACAGGACATTCTTGGTTTATGAAGGCAGTTCTGCCCTGATCCCAAAAGCTTAAGAGTTCCAGGATTAAAGCTCCCATGGAGGCATTCTCACTAAGAATACAACAGCAGGACATAAGCTGGGTGATTCAGTGAAGCATAATGGCCACAGACCTTTCCTGGGTACAAGAGACACAGAGAAAGTGCTTTTTATAGCATGGCTTAACACAAGAAACACTCAGCAGAACACCTGCTGGATAAGAGTTAGTAATAAAAACGGGGAAGGCATCATTACATACAAAAGCTATTCAGATATTAAACATTTTTCAGGAAAGAAGTCCAGTTTCCCTCACTGTAAGCACTTCAAACGTTCTGCATTATCTACTGTTCCACACAGCTAGCATATGCAGCACGACAGCCTGTGGATAGGAGTGAACAAAAGATTACGTCATGTAAAGTGAACTGCATGGAGCAATTACAGCTAAGGGGTTTATTTCACCTGACACACGGACTGCATAAAGCTTTGTCGTGCGGCTCATTGTAACCACATGAAGAAACAACACAGAGGAGAGTTTTGATTGTGGCAAAGACTATGAGTGAGCACAAACTCGCACGCACGCGCAGAGACACACAAACAGCATACAAAACCCTTCAGCCTGGAAGGAAGGAGGGAGGAAATGCTGCTGGGAGGAGCCCTGGGCTGCATGCCTGAACATAAGCATCACCTCATCAGAGGTCACTGGAGGAGCGCTCATATACCTCCACTGCACCACCGATGAAAATAACACAGTATGTTGCACAAACTGCAATATTACTAACTTCAGAAACAGAAAAACAGCGGCTCTGAGTGACTCAACAGGAGACTGAAGTCCAATCACTTTAGGAGATTAATACATCATGGGGGGAAAATGGAATAATTTTTTTGGAAAAGCTGAAGAAAATGTAAACGTTCCTCCTTCTGGCTTGTCGTCTCGTTTGAGATGTTTAAATCATGATATGTCGCTTTAAAATTAAGCGTTTACTGGCAGAATCCAACAGTATATTCAAATGTGGGGATTTATTTTCTACAGTGATGTGACAAAATTAGGACAACCCATTATGTGTTTAGATTATTTCAAAGTCAAATGTTTGTTTTTTGGGGTTGTTCCTCTGGAAAATAATGTGATTTGAATACAGTTACCTCCATTGGCTGAAATAGCTTAAATGATCCCTCCTGGATCTATCTACCAGTCTCTGACATGGCAGTGAGGAAAGGTTGTCCCCCTCCTTAACTTCAGCTGTGAGATATTTGAGGAGTTTCCTGCATGTGCAGCCTGTTTACAGTCACTCCACAGCGTCACACGAGGAAAACATCTAGGCTTTGACCTCATCCCAGGGCTTTTCATTTCCTAACTCTCAGCCGGCCATTGGCAGATTTCCTGCTATGTTTTTGCTCATTGTCCTGTTTCAGGTACATGCTCCACTTCAGCTAGATTATTATTTTTATTTTTTTAGAGATGGTCTCACATTTTTTTCTCCAGCCCCCGCTGATAGACAGAAGAATTGATGGTGGATTCTTTAAAGGAGAGCTGGCCAGGCCATGAGGACCACCTCCATGCTTCAAGTTAGCGTGAGGTTATTTTCCTGGAATGTTATATTTGGTTTACGCCAAACATGACATCTGCTCTGGTGTCCAAATCATTTTACTTTAAAATCCTCTGTCCAAAGAACCTTAATTTCCAAAAGAAATACTGGATTTCCAAAAATCCAGTATTTTTTCTGCCTTCTCTCTGACAAACTTTGGTCTGCTGTCACGTTTTTCTAAGAGCCAAAGCTAAACTTGTGTTGCTCTTTCTGATTGTACAGACATCCACGTTCATATCAACAGTAGCAAGGACCTGGTGCAGGTCCTGTGATGAACACTCAGCGTTTTTGACTGTTAGTTTGAACATATTCCACTTGTAGGTAATTTCCCATACAGTAGAACAGCTTATTTGCTCAGCCAGATTACCTACTAGACTTATAACTTACTACAATCTGCTTTCTCTATTTATCTCACTATGATGTTGACACTCAAATAGGAGCACACCAAAATAAATGACTAAGGGTTAAACAGGACAAACCTTTCAAATGCTAAGTAACGATTTAACCTTATTTAATGTGGCTGTGTTTAATTTGAGTTTTTTTAAGCATGTGGCGTGTCCTGATTTATTTCTCACCAGAAATTGTATTTTGTTCACATTTTACAATAACTTTTGAAAGGTGTTTTTCTGATGATGTTTGTGTTACTTGAACTTCACAGTATTTCTTAAACTGAAAACAAATACCTATTTGTCTAAATATGTTAGAAACTCAGAAAGGCCTTCCTGGGGTGTGCTAACTTTTCCACTTGACTGCTTCCCTTCATTTATATTTGTCACCACAACTATGAACAATTAATGGCAGTATTTGTTTTTAAGTGATTTATTTTTGTTAAGATTACCTCTAAAAGGACAATTATATAGTCTATATAGATTAATATACACTATCAAATAGTCTATGCAGACTATGTCGTTTACCTTAGATACTATTCAATTAAACCCAACCAGTATTATATGGTGTCAAGTGTAAAACTCTGAATATGAACTGTGCTCATTTTCTGGGTAATAGCTCTTCATTTTGCCAACTTCATAGGTTGTAAGCTTTTATTATGCTTGACGTTTAACATGATGTATGAAACAGTACGGCCATGTTGGAAAGTTCTGCAGGCTAAAACCGACCCCCGCTCATGTACTGCAGAGAAATCTAACAATGACGTGGTTTGTTAAAACTCTTTGATCACAATAAAGTAAAACGATAGTTTTTTTCTGCTGGAATTACTTGAATCTCTCAATAAAACATTAAATTAAACAAGATTAAAATGTTTGAGATTCTACCAATCGGGTCATATTTAGCCATGCTGATGAAGGTGTGAATGCAGGCTACTGGTGGGACAAGAGTCAGGTCTAAAATAGATACTGACAGCATGTTGTCAAGAGTAGATTGGACAGGAATGTTCAGTAAGCAAAGCCCTGTAGAGTCCTGGCAACACAAAGTGGCTCTCACATTAGGGTTTAAAAAACATCTTTATCTGTTTTACTCCTTTTGCTTTCATTTATTCTTCTGTAATGTACATGTTATGTTGAAATCTGTTACTTGTGTCATTTGCTCAGGTGCTTACTGCTATTTCATGTTTAAGAGGCAAGTAGGAGAGTAATAATCAGGTCAATAGTACATTGTGATAAAAAAAGTGAAGAAGCTCCTCAAATTCAATGCTCTGTTTAACGTTCAGAGATCAATATCATTCTTAAAGTGTGTTTTTGCTTTTGTAAAGCAGTAGCAAGTAACCTTTGTAAAAAATATTTTGTTTTACATATTTGTTAAAACTGTCGCTATGTCCTGACAGTAAAATATAAAACAGATAATCTGTGAAAAAATCCCCTCCCAGTGGTCCTACTGTCATTTGCAGAAATACAGCGCTCCCGGTAAGAAACAACCAATCAGAGCCAGGAGGAGTGTCTTAGAAGTGTCGCACACTGCTCACACCCACTACCCTGCACAGTGCGTACCCTTGTTCAAGTTCAACGGTACGCGGCAGCTGTCTGGAGAAGCAACCTAATGTTACAGAAAAATGTGTCAAGTGGCACCTGCTCAGAAAACAAAGACAAGTAAACAGAAGGTTGATGACAATAAAAGGAGATAGAAAGAAAGAATCAGACCCTGGCTGAGGTGAAACAAGGATAAATACTGGAGAAGCAAGGCAGGCCCCACTGTGGGGGAGGAGCTGTGGAGGGAGGGTTGCAGCAGAGTCAAATTTTCAGACTAAGTCCATGAATTTCTCAGAACTCCCTACTCTCCAGGAAAACATCAAAGTACTAGGTGTCTTTTGAACACTGTGCTGCCACACACATGTGCAGCATCATCCTGAAACGTTTGATGTAACTTGAGTGACTCGCCTGATTACTGATGGAAGCAAACAGATGTGGGAGATCTGGTGATGTCATGTAAAACAACAACCTCTCTCTCTCATGACTTTCTGTTGAAATTCAACTGCTGCATGATCCTGAGCAACGGCACCATTGTGTGGTGTCAAGATATCCTGAAGAAAGACTGCAAACCAGAGGGCTCAGGGACTCATATGCCCCTTCTCCATAGCATTGTCTCCCCTGCACCACTATATTCTCCTGGCCCCACCCTGTGTCTGCTCCACTTGTGCTTCCCACAGACCCTTAAAGGGCATATGAACATTTCTGAAAGAATTTGATCATCAACTTATTGGAAATATTTGTGGTTAATATAAAATTCAGCCATTTATTTGATGATGAAAGGTTGTCCTCTATATATATATATATATATATATATATATATATATATATATATATATATATATATATATATATATATAGTAAAAATGTGTTTTCCTAACTGTAGTATAAATCACCTTCTGCACTATTTTTCCGTCTCTGGTGTGTTAAATGCTACCGTGATCCTCACTGAGTCATCTTTAGGTCTTCTGGGAAATAGCCCCTAACTTTAAATATTTATCGCCTTATTTTAACATGATTCCAGCATCATAAATGCTACACTTGGACAAATCCCAATAGAGATGTGTGTAAACCCATGAGCAGTCACAAACAGCAGTGTGGAGATTGCCTATTGTCTTGTGGGGATTTGTCCTGATTGTAGAGAGATTAATGAGGGCAGAGTAAGACGATGAGGAAAGCTTGAGGTTCCCTCAAAAAGAGTGATAGTTGGCAACATTGTGTTGGAGACAGGCACCATACCCCAATGAACCTGCACAGAGGAAGCATGGATGGATGGATGGATGGAAGGATGCTTCTATTGCAAAATTAAGAAGCACCCTAAGACACCATGTGGTATAGGATATATCTGCTGACCCCTGATCAGTCTCTATCTCTTCAGGCTGAAGGAATTTAAGTTCTTCCTCTGAACTGAAAACCTGAGGTATTTGCTTCCTCACAAAAGCTTGTATTTTCATGTACACGTCCAAACCATTTCTTCTTTCTATCAGACTTATGAGGTATGTTCTGATGTTTAGATTTTTATTATTAAACTTTTTCTATGGGGGTTGACTGGCTTATCTCACAAAAGATGGACAACAATAAGAATGACAAAAAATCCTACTTGCTATATTTTTATACTTCTACCTGAGCGGTGAGTTCCAACCAGTAGAAGATCTGAGAGAAAATTGCTCTGAGCCTATCAACTGTAACTGGAATTTCTCTTGTATTCAATGCAGAGCAGATCTAGAAACATGATGCATGCAAATCACCTGTAATCACTCTACTAGCAGATCTCTGGAGGTACAGAGAACAAAGCTACTTCTTAATTTCAGTCTACGGGATTATGGATGTTTCATACACAAAGGAATGTCGACGTTCTAATCCTGGCTATTCGCTGCTCTACTCTTTAAACATTGGCATTGGCATCAGCCATAGAAAATCAGATTTAAATTGACTCTGGTACCTCATTTAAATTGGTTAGAATATTCAACTGCCTTATGGGAGCATCATCATCATCATCATCATCATCATCATCATCATCATCAACACCTTGTAAGTAAGCAGATGCAGCATCCGTATATGACCATGTTGCCGTGATTTCTTTAGAAAAGGACCTAAGTACAGATATCTGGCTCTTTAATGAATAAAATAGAAGATCTTATTGCTGCCATGGCACAAGAACAGGACATGCAGAAAAAACGGGCAGGCTGACAGGAGTACGGAGTAAAACAGCATCAGGCAATCTAATGGAAAATTTCAGCAACGGAGTGTTACAATCCCCAAGTATTTGGCTTATTTGAACTTACTCTTTATGTTCCAGGGATCGTGGACTCTTTAGTTTCACTCTTTAGTGTGGTTTATTTAGTTAGTAGATTCAGTTTATTCCTTTCTGTATTGTGCTATTGTTAGATTTCTGTTTCCTCTCTATCTGCCCTGGCATTGCTCTTCCTCTCCCTCATCTCCACCTTCATTGCTCTCATCAATATCATCTGATTAACGTCATCTGGTCCTCATGCCTTCACTCTCCCTCTTCTCCCAGTATTTAAGCAGAATGGTTTCATGTTCTTGTTGCTGGTTTCTTCTGTTTACTACCTCTGCTTTGTTTCCTGTCCGTTTGTTCACCAGTTTGTTTCCCTGCCTGTGATCTGTGCTGTAAGTTCAGTTTTCTCCACTTCGCCTTTACTAAGGTCTGCATGTGCGACCTTAATCTACAAAACATGCCAGCGAGGCGATACACAGAGGGACGTGTGGCAGAATGCATAGACTGCAGGTGAGAACAAGCTGAGGAAGAGTGAAAGCCAGAGCTGAGGGAGGGACCCTGCTGAAACAAATGAAACCATTGGGTACAAACCTAACAGGGAATGATCTGAATGTACAACCACTAAGAAAAAATAAACATCAGGCAAAGAAAGAAAAGCAACACAAAAGAAACTAGGAGCTAAGAACACCTATAAGGATCATAACACATGTGCAGCCTGAATAAGAATGAAGTATGTTCCCTTTTAATTCCAGAGCTTTACATGTGTTAAATTTATCGACAGCTTTTATACGCTACACTTTGCTTTCCATTTTGACTTCATTCTCAGTTTTATAAATAATGACATAAGAGAATCCGTAATATGCTGTTTTGTGCTCTTGAAATTAGTTTGAACAATCTGGTAAGCTGGTAAAACTACATCATGTGTGCATTCAAAGCATAAAGTTGACAGAGGGTGTACTTTATTTTGACCGTGACCAAACGTCCTTCCTACAGTCATCTTACCAGTAACAGGTGTTGGTATTATTTTTATGTTTTTTTTTTTTTTTTTGGGGGGGGGGGGGGGGGGGGGGGGGAATTCTCCCAAAATATTGAAATATTACAATAAGAAACATCACCCTATTGCTGAGATTTGAGACTTGTTGGAAAGTCAGCCATGATTTCTGATTATTTTCACACCTAGCACTTTGCCTTATCCTAATAATATCACAGTAGGTTCTGGGAAACCACCGCTCCCCCGCAGCCAACAGGCAACCCGGTGGAGGTGTATCTGGTGAAAAGGCTGAAATAGGATTCGAGCTCCAGCTACATTATTTATTACACAGTATATCTGCAGGTTACAGCAGTCCAGACTCTTTATAGAAATGACTTTGTTGTCTTTACCAAGTCTGAAAACAAATAAAACAGTTTCTACAATCAAGCCAAAATGATTCCTAATCCTGACAGATTTAGATCACATCTATTTTTTCTTTCAGCCAAGAACTACTTCTGAGAGGAAATGACACTGGCATCTCCAAGAACAGTAATAAGATAATGCTAAAGGAATGTCATTCTGGAAAGGTTTTCTTGGTTTCTATTTACATTTCAACAAAAATGGGAGGCTGAACTGTATCCATAACCTTCAATATTATGTAAAGCATTTTTTGGCATGATAGTGATCATATTTTACCTAAAACCACTGACAAGCGTTATTGCTTGTATTACAGATATTTATTACAATTCCTATTTTGCCAAAATCCAGATCTTTACAGCTGGAAGGCCTCCATGTCATCACCCTAATATTTAGTGGACAGAGTCTCTGTCTGACCAGGCCTGTCATGGACCTAGGAATGGTGGTTTGTATTTTGTGGTCATTTGTATACTCTGTCATTTTTGGTATTCCATGTTTAGTTCAGGCCTTAGTTTTGAGATAAAAGTTTTAACTCTTGTACCACAGGTCTTATGCTGACAAATGCTGAAAGTTGTAAACCACATCCTTTGTTTCTACAACCCCAACTGTGTGACCTGAAAGCTCATAAGAGCCATGATGTCTGTGGATTGAGTTGTGTAATTTGAAAGGGCAAAGTGATTTGTGGTTGCATGTTTATTCTGGGATGACCCGAAAAGGGCAACTGTTTCTCTCTGTTCACCTTAACTTCTTGCTTTCTCCTAGTTACATGTCCTGCCTTGTGTGCCGTGTTCTATTGTCTTTATTTTTACCTAAAATACTGTTTCTTTGTCATCTTTTGGTTCGGTAATTCCAGTCATTCTTGTGTTGGGTTATGTTCTGATATTTTCTGGTTTCTCTGCTCTGTATTAATTCTGTTCAAACATTTCCTCCCACTGGGTTTTCTCAGTGAACTCCAGCTCCGTGTCTCCAGTCACAGCTGCAGCCTCTTGTAAATGTTCTCATGCTTTCACTTCTCTAGTCAACCCCCTTTTTAGTATGACTGAACGCTTTCAGTTTTCAGTCATACTTCATTGGATTGTTTTTGCTTTCTTGTGAAATGTTGGATAATGGTTCTTGGTTCCCCTGAGTTTTCCCTCCCTGTCTGAGTTTTTGGAGCTGTTCACTCATCATTAGGCTGCTGTGTTCCTGTTGGAGTTTGTGTCCACCAAAAACAGTGCACATCACAGGGCCACTACAAAAGGTTAAGATTATCTTCAGTCAGCAAAATCATGTCTAATTGAAAAGATTGCTTTCAATGTAAAAATGCCAGGGGTATAAATAATTTTGGGCATAACTGCAAATGATCTGACATTTTCTGCTGGTTGGAAGGCTAAAGCAAGACTAAGGTCTGCTATTAATTCAACAACTCAAATAATGATTGATATTTTAAAGAAATAGCTACTTTAGCTCTAATTTTACAGCTAGCTGACATTTTGGACATCCTCAACGTAAAGTCACCAAAATCCTAATTAAACAACCTTCTGAATCCCTTGACAATGTGCACAAATCTATTATTATTGCAATGTTTGAATTAATCTCCTATTAAAATGACTTTAACATCTTGTCAATTCCACAGGCCAAATCTCTCAACAATAGTAATAATAATATAATCCATATTGTCATTGCAATGAAATTTGTTCTCTGCATTTAACCCATCCTCTTGGGGAACAGTGGGCTGCCACTGTGTGGCACCCAGGGAGCAATGTGGGGTCAAGGGTCTTGCTCAGGGACCCAGGCTGGCAGCCTGTGGGAGTTGAACCCAGAACCTCCTGGACACACACACAATGCTCCAACCACTACGTCACCTCTCCCTGTAGTAGTGTTGTGGCCTTGAACTTGAACGATGAAGAGCGGGACAAAGCAAGAGCCTGTGATCATGGAGATGATGGAAATCTGATTACAGCAGCTTTTTTTTTTGTCTGCAGCCTGCTGCATTACACTGATTAAACCTAATTAAACCAAACAAGCTGGCAGTTCTATTTCCAACAAAAGGGCTTTAGATGTTAAATGATGCATCTACAACTTAACTTTAACATTGTGAACCTTCTGGTTTAGTTTTGATTTCTGCTTCTGGCCATTTTAGCATGATTTACAGACTGCTTTTTAATGGCTTCTTCTTTCCAGATAATTGTTAGAAAAGATGAACGTCACACTTTTATATATCTGGAAATTGTGGAGGATGACACTTCTCTTCCTGAATCTTGACAGATTGTTTTTATTTTTTTACATGATGTCACAAAATAAGGTGCTGCCATAAAATACATCAACCGTTGCTCCACCATTAAATTTATTCAATTCAAATTATTTATATAGCTCCAATTCACAACACATGTCATCTCAAGGCACATCATAAAGTCAAATTCAATGAAATCTGATTGACTGATTGGTCAAAAAGTTTCCTATCTAAGGACACCCAGCAGATTGTCTTGACAAGTAGCATCCACTCCTCCTGAAAGAGCGTAGAGCCACAGAGAGAGTCGTCTGCATTGTCTATGGCTTTGCAGCAATCATCCTGATACTGAGCATGCATGAAGCAAGAGTGAAGAGGAAAACTCCCCTTTAACAGGGAGGAAAACCTCCAGCAGAACCAGGCTCAGTGTCAGCGGACATCTGCCTCGGCTGACTGGGGGTTAGAGAAGACAGAGCAGAGAAACAAAAAGCACACATTGATGGAGGAATCCTTTTCTATGTTATATGTGAATGGCAGATGATCTGCCTACCTGGATGTTGTCACAGCTAACAGAACATCAGACCTACCTACTATAAAGAGAAAAAAACAAGTAACATTGGAGTTCGAATATTATTCATTAAGTTGAACAAACTGGAATTTGTCAGACAGACAAGGTTTAAACCAGCCTAAAGCTTTCCCCTTAATCCCTACAGTATGTTCAAGTATTTCTGGGAGAATATTGTGATCAACTTTATCAAATGCAGCACTGAGATCTAACAGGAAAAGTATAGACACAAGTCAATTATCTGAGGCCATGAGAATATCATTAGTGACCTTCACCAGAGCTGTTTCGGTGCTATGATGTTATTACTCTGTCAATAATTTTAGATAGGAAAAGAAGATTAGATATAGGTCTGTAATTTATTAAGTCATCTTGAACAAGAGATGGTTTCTTAAGTAAAGGTTTAATAAAAGCTACTTTAAAGGCATGTGGTACATACCCATTTACTAAGGATAGATTGATCATGTCTAAAATAGGACCACTGATCAAAGAGAATACCTCCTTAAATAACTTGGTTGGGATTGGGTTTAGATGAAGTTAAAATTTTAGATAACTCATAAAGCTCTACTGTGTCATTTTAACATTTTTAATAGAATCAGTTTTATTTATGAGTAATCCCATAAAGTCATTACTGCTGAGAGCTAAGGGAATGGATGGATCAATGGAGCTGTGACTCTGGGTAAATTTGGCAACTATACTAAAGAGAAACCTAGGATTATTTTTATTCTCTATTAATGATGAAAAATATGCTGCTCTAACTCTTTTATACAACAGTAGACTGTTTATCCAGATTAGGTAGGATTCCTCTAGGTGTGTAGAGCACCATTGTCTCTCCAATTTCCTAACATTGTTCTTCAAAGAACGCTGCTCTGGATTAAACCAGGGAGCCAGCTTCCTGTAAATTTACAACAAAAAATTGTTGTGAATGAACGTATCAGAAGCTTTCAAATCCACATCTGGCTTTCCAATTGCTTAAAGGCATAGTAATCACATTTTGACTTTGAACAATGTAATGTAAACAATTTTCATTGCAAGAATGGAAAAGAGTAGAACTAGAAACATCTAGTGGGGTTATTCAGATGTACAAGTAGCAAAGTGAAGTGGAAATGGATGCGTGAAGATACACAGAAGGGTAAAAATCTAAAAACTAAAAATGAGAAGAAATGACTTTAAAGTGAGGGCATGTACTCCATACAAAAAAACTGAACAGTTACTGAACAGTTATACTCAGATTGAAGAAATGTGCAACTGAGTAGGGTGATTTTTTTTTTTTTATTACTAACTATGAATGTATATTTGTACATCAAAATAGCAACAGACTATTTACAACAAATGAAACAACGGTGCAAAAACAGGAAGGATGTAAACACTTCTTGACTTTGTTGGAAGCAGTGAGGGTTGTAAAGTCTAGAAGCAGCTGGGAGGAAGGATCTGCAGTAACTCTCCTTTGTGCACCTAGGATGCAGCAGTCTGTCACTAAAGGAGCTATCCAGCTCTGTAACCAAGGGCGTAACCATCATCTAAAAAGTGAGGGGGACATATTTTTTCAGAGGTCTATTGAGTGGTTTATCATCAGAATCAGAAATACTTTAGTAATCCCAGAGGGAAATTACTGAATTCTCTCACTTTCAATCGTACCTCTTCTTAGGGGCTAAGGAACCACATAATCGCAAACAGCCACAGGACATATTGCTGGTTCCTTTAAAAACACAAATAATGCAGATGTCAAATAACATCTGAAAGTAAATATTTACTAAATACTTATACTCTGCTATTGCGGCAATAATGATTTATTTTAAATATGTGAAAAGCCACAGTGAACATAAGTTCTATACAGAAATTAAAGAGGGTTGTGTTTATTCTCCCTAACTCGTAAGGGATGTAACACAGGTAACAATAGTATTCTATTTGACTATCTTAACATAATATATTGGCATGTATTACCGGATCATTATTTAGCATTATCTGCATCATGCATGCCACAGCATTACTAAACTTACACGGTAAATTTGGAAAAGTATGTTTAAGGTTGTGAGCCTTTTGCTGGCTCTGGCTGGTTTGCTGATGCACGTGTGTGCGTCCACACAGACACTGCTCAGCTGCTGCACGTCTCCCGTCTGTGATCCACACCAGTCTGCTTATGGTGCGTTTAATGACGGCTCAAAAAAACACCTTACAACATGTAAATAATGGATTAAACAGTCATAGCGGATGGAAAATAATGTGTGTGTGTGTGGGGGGGGGGGGGGGGGGGGGGGGCAGAGAGCACAGATTTGAAAAATGGGGGGACATGACCCACCTGCCACCCCCCCCCCCCCTCCCCCCTCTGTTACGCCATTGGATGGGGGGCGTGGGGGCATTGTGGAACAGTGACGTTATTTTTACCAGAGTGCTTCTGCTGCACTGTTTCAAGGAGGCATCCTAGAACAGAGCTGGTCCTCCTGATCAGCATATCTAACTGGTTCCTCTCAGCTACAGATAAGCTGCTGCTCCAACAAACTACACCAATGGCTGAAGCCACCACAGAGTCAAAGAAGGTCCTCAGGAGTGCACATAAGGAAATCTAAGCTTCTTGGTTTTGATCAGAAGATGGTTCTGCTGGCACCAGTCCACAAAGTCCTGTGTCCACCGTACTTTGTGATGAGGCCAACTATGGCAGAGCCATCTGAAAACATCTGAAGACGGCGGCCTGGGGAGTTGATGGAGAAGTCTGTATTGTAGAGGGCGAACGGTGCCAGCACCATTCCCTGAGGGGCCCCCGTACTACACAGCAGCCTGTCAGAGATACAAGCCTGTGTTCCCACATGCAGTGGGCGGCCAGTGAGGTAGTCCAGTATCCACTGGGACGGGTAGGAGTCCACCCCTGTCAAGTATTAACTGAACAGACATGATGCCCGTAATCATAGCTGACTTAAAACAGGAAACGTTTAGTCTTAAATAATAATATCAAACGGTGACGGAAAAAACGGTAATGCGTCTTCTTGCTAACTTTGTGTTAACATCTGTTTTCAATTGTATTACATTATTTTAAGGTTTCGCTTTTGGTTTCTGGGATCAGTCCCAAGTCCCTGGCACTACCTCCTATTTGGATGCGTGAGTCTAAGTCTATATAGTGAAAATGTCAGTTAGTGATCAGACGCAGGTATTTCAGGAGACAACTCCCACAAGGGTCAGTCAAACATCTTTACTACCCGGTGGGGTACAGGGAGCTCCTGCTTTATCGGACACAGGAAGGGCAGTCATATGAAGGAGACGTCTGTCCTTCCTGTGTTGTCATTTCCTTTCAAAAAGAATGGAAGTTTTGCTCTTTAGCCTACAGTGACAGCGTGGTTCAACATGAATACAAAATGTGTTACTTTGCTTAACATGTAGGAAAAAGTTCATCTGTGGGAATCTAGGCTGTCATGGTTGGATTTTCCACAAAGAGGGAGAAAACACAGGAAATGGACAGGAAGTAACATGCTCTCACGTTCCAAAGGTCTAGAAATATATACGTCTGTCTGTTGTGATTTTACATGTTTGGTCCCAAGAAAGTGGAATAGAGAATACAGAGCTGTAATATGGATGCTCAGAGTGAATTTAGTATTTTCCAAACCATGGTAAACACTCAGCTCTGAACTCTGCACAAAACAGAAGAAGTTGGATTTGTAGGATTCCACATCATGAGTTCAGTTTCAAAGAAAGGGCAGACTTTGGCTGAAGAAAGTCTTACCCAGCGCTGTGTACTGCCTTTGTTGAGATGTTACTGGGGCTCTGCTTGACTCCACAAAGCTCTGCATTGTAATTTAGGAGACAGACTGTCCAATAAAAGCCCAAGTTTTCAAGTCCAATTTGATGTAACCATGGTGACATGTACAGTTTGGGGCTGTTTCTCCCCGGTCAGTGTTTCTGTTCAAGTTTCTGCTCAACTAAAATGAGTTTACAAAAACTTAGGAATCCATCTTTTTTCAGTCTTTTGTTGAAATGAAGATATTTTCTCAAGCTGACTTATATTTGCCTGAAAGAGCTTCCCAAGTGAGCACACTGGATATTATTGCTAGTTTCCCCCCTGCAAAATCCATATAAATGACATGCAGCTTGTATGGTATTGTTGTACTGTTCTCCTTAACATTTCTGTTCTGCTGTGTTTATGAACATTTCAGTGGTTTAAGTGGTGTGGGTGAACAGTCACTGCAGCACACCCAGGGGGGGGAAAAACCAGACGAGGCATCAAACAAAAGATGGAAGGCTATAAAGGTCCCAGTCAGGACAACTTCTGGATAGAATCTGTTTGCAATTTAGGCCAAATAAAATCCCCTAGCTACTGTTGGCCTACGTGTGCTGAATGTAGATTAGGAACAGCTTGCAATACAATGTCAGGAGATAAAATACAGCCCACCAACCCACAGCATATATATATATATATATATATATATATATATATATATATATATATATATATATATATATATATATATATATATATATATATATATATATATATATATATATATATATATATATATATATGTGTGTGATTTTTTTGTTATTTATAGAAGGGATTTCCAGACTAAGATATAAACTATAGTCAGCAGTGAGTGAGCAGTGTAAGCGGTAGGCTGTATTCTGGTTTTGTTCCCTATTTTGATTCTGAACTCTTGAGTTTTATTACTTATATAAATGACTTTTCTATTCTATTGTATTGTATTCTATTCTATTCTATTCTATTCTATTCTATTCTATTCTATTCTACTCAGGTAACGGTGTAACGGGACTCCAGCGCGTCTGGGCGCAGGTCACCTTTACGCAGCACCGTTATTACGCAGCACAACGGGCACCCTCCGCTCACCAGAACCTGGACCTTCCCACCACCATGCCTCTCACCTGTTGCTGGCCCGAGCTGCGAGTCGCCCTGTCTGGACAGCGAGTAGGACTTCCTCTCGGCCAGCCGCATCCGGACCTGCTCCTGGACCCTCCGGACTTTGGCCATGGGGTCCGCAGACTGGCCGTCCGAGGGCAGCACGTAGGCGGTGCAGGAGGAGTTGGGCTGCAGCGCGGACAGAAAACAGCCCTCCGACATAGCAGCGCTCAGTCTCGCTCACTGCGGGGACTAGAACAACTTCACCGGGAGAAAAGCAGCGGGAGCTGGGATTCCAGCGCTCCTTGGTCCCGTCGGCAACTCGCAGTTTGAGGGAGAGTCCGCCCGCTGCGAAATGGAGACCCGTCAGCAGCCCGAACATCTGGAGGCGGGGAACTACACAGGGAGGAGGTCCGGAGTAAATCCACCTGCTGCCAATGACAACCCACACACGGGCCATTCTGTTATGACGTCATACTGCCAATGATTTTTGGTGCTTTAATAGTAACATTTATAGTGGGCTGTTTACAAAAGTATGTTACTGGTGATGCAAAGTACAGCATGTCTCTGGAAATGTTGAAGTTTTCATAGCACGGTTGAAAGTTGAGTGGAAGGAAAAAGTGTGGCAGAAGAAAGACGCACAAGCAACAGGATTATGAAGGAAAGCCCATTCAAGAGTTTGGAGGAGATCCATAAGGTGAGAACCACAGATAGAGCCATCACACAGACATGTCCAGGATGGGCTACAGCAAAAGGATGGATGGACGACACTTTTTCCTTCCACCTGACCATTATTCACTACTTTGTGTTGATGTATTACATAAAAC
This sequence comes from Fundulus heteroclitus, assembly GCF_011125445.2. NCBI lineage: Eukaryota > Metazoa > Chordata > Actinopteri > Cyprinodontiformes > Fundulidae > Fundulus > Fundulus heteroclitus. Next base: position 27,317,223 of record NC_046364.1, on the reverse strand, counting down.
TATTGACGTTTCAACATGCAGAAGTTTAGGGGTAAGAATACTTAAGCAAAGGTACAGTCAATGAAATCGCATTTATTGCTCAGTTGATATTTATTATATGTATGTGTGTTATATTTTTAACCTGAAGCCATTAAAAGTGCATTAGGAAGGCCTAAAATGCTTTGAACAGAATACAAACGTCCTTGTACAAAATTATAAGTCTCCGAGGTGCGACGGCCAATCAACCCTTGTTCCAGTGTCTGTCTGTCTGCCTGTCTGTCTGCCTGTCTTCACACACATACACATATAAACAGTATTTAATATAGTGCAGCTTTGTGAGGAATACTTTTACAGTTTAACTAGTAAATCTACTGATGCTCATGTCCAGTGTGCATCAGCCAAATTCTTGTGCTGAGGCACATAAACACACTGATGACGATAAGAAGGCAATATTGACTTTCAAAATAAAACGTGCATCATTGCATTTTGTGCAGTTATGACAAAGTAATAGGATTCACACTTTTACTACAAACTCATGCGGGCTGGTCAAAAGTAGTCAGTGTGCTGGATGTGGCCCGCAGGCCGTAAAATGCCCTGGTCTTCTCTGGGACTTGTTGATGATTTAGCCATTAGATCTTTGTTTGACTATATTTTGTACTTTTTTTCTTCCCCGTGACAGCAATTGAGACAATCCCAGATCCCATATATATGTTTTGTATTTAAATGTTTTCATCCTATAAGCATTCAGTGTGGAAGTGTTTCACATGGTTATTTTATGCAGTTACATAACTTCTTATTCCATTCTCTCACTTCCAAGACTGTAGGGGGCCTGAGCATAATTTAATATATGTGGGCCTGCCAACCACTATGCAGGAGCAGGGCTCAACTAGGACCACATAAAGCCCTGATGTGAACTGCTTGTATTGGTCTGATGAAGGCCACTCTGGGAAACACTGGGACTCATGTAGATCCCAGATGTACACATTTCAACAGATTTACCCAATACTCTTTTAAAGCAGTAGTGAAACTTTGGTTAAAACTTTAACATCAAGTTTTGTTTTTTATGTTGGATTCCTCACCTAGCCTCACACTTTTAAACCCATTCTTGTGTGAGACTTCTTTAGGTCACTGTTGACTTTGGAGCCGCTAAGCACCTGCATACTTTGCCTGCGCCTTGGGCTGGCTCTACAATTTATGAAATCATTTCAGTATAGGTGTTATTCATTTAATTCATCTCTCCATGTCAAAAGTCATCGTCAATGGTTAAGACGATGTAAAGAAAAGACTCAATATTTCTATATTTCAATGTCACCGATTTGTACGTTTATTGTAGAAGTACAGTGATTATACTTAGAGAAAACTCAGTTTTGCAAGGTTTCTTGGCCAAAAGAAACATTTCTAGCTTTTGCAGGCCAACAAATGGGAGTTCTGGGTTACCTTGGGGTCTCCTTCCAGTGGGACAACTATAACCTACAAATGGAGAAATTACTTAACATCCTCAGCTGACTCCTTCCAATGCACCTCTACCCTGAGCCAAACCACCCAGCAGCTTGTTTCCCACTCTTTTTTATTATTACAACCCATATCCTAAAACCAGATGTGAGGTTTGACATGTCTGAAATGTCTGAAAAATAAACACGCTAGAAAGCAAACTCTACATAAATAACAGAACTGTATTAGTCATTACCCATCGAGATGTGAAGGATTTGATACTCAGCTGTACAGATTCTGAAGTGTGCAGCTTCTACAGCTCAGAGCAGAAGATATCCAGACTCCCCGTCATTATCTCCCTCAACATTCCCTTCAAATCGTGTTGCATTCCTGGTTCCACTAAAGTGGGAATTCCAGTTTTTCCTGCCGCTGCTCGTTTCTCTTCCCAGCAAACCATAAATAACGCCCACTTTGAACTATGTGGGAACTCCAATCCCGCTGCACACCAACGTCAGCATTGTCAGGCCAGCTCTCACATTTTCTCTTCACTGAAGCAGAAATCTTGGTTTGACAATGCTGAGCAAATTATGTTGAATAAAGCTGTACTCCAGTTTTAGAATTTTTTTAGTCAAACTAAGATGTATGAGAGACCTCTGGTTCCTGTTTGTAGGCTATTATCTTTACACCTCTTTTGAAGGCAAATGGAAAGTAATTTCCCATTTTTGTCATGGACATGAAAACAGTGCAACTTAAAGGTGCATAGCCACATTATTTAACTTTTTTAATTTATACGTCAGTAGCTCACTCTGGTTACATACAAGTTTTTATGAAAGATTATCACGTCCTGCTGGTGTATTAGTTGTTATTTCAGTTAAGATTTGGTAAAAAAAAAAAAAGTACATGATTCCCAGAGAGAAAAGACTGGAATGTCACTGGATATGTGAGTGTTGGTGTTCACTGAACTAAACCTGCCCATTGCTCAGATGTGACAACAGAGTTGATTGACGTGAGTAAATGTTCTGATATGAGGCTCTTAAAGTTGCTGTAGATCGGTGTATTTAATTAATAATGGTTGGTCTTCAATCACGCTGAGCTGCTGCTTTATTGTGAGGCTTTTTAGAGGTTCAGGCTCGGTCCAGCATTATTTATTTTGATTTATTAATTAAGAAAACTGGCATTATGATAGTTCTGAGATACTGCTGGTAGATGGTGCCACGTCTGTTTATATCTGGTCATCACCACCGGTGCTGGGGCTATATTTATCCAAAAAAGGACCATCAAAACATTATCAGGATGGAGGCTTGGTGTATATAACCTTATTCTATCATGATCAAATGGTTTTTGGTATTTTTAAAGCCAATAATGTGGCTATATACCTTTAATTCTCATGGCCAGACGTTTTGTTGCAGTAGAATCCAGAGATTATCACAGAACCTGGACTTCTCCATGGAAGGCTCTGGTTTAGAAGACATCTAACAGACCAGCAGTGAATCTCATTGATGCATTGCATTTGCATTTAATTAATCCTTGACATTTGATTTACAACTCTATTGGTTGCAAAATATATCTGTAAGTCATAATATTATGATTCCTGTGTATGTGATGCAAGTGCTTTAAAATAACAATTTCATGCCAATTCTGAACTACATTTGGAGCGCAGAGCGTGGGTGGAGGGGAGACTCATTGGTGGGATGGATGACAAGCTCATAGCTCTGTTAAAGTACTTGGCATCATGTCAAAACCTTTGAAGTGAAGAACTCGATCAACAAAGACTAATACATGTTTTTAGAAGTACCTTCCATACTCACACTACTATGAGGTGACTTCAGAATGGTATTCTGTCCTGTTGCTTTCTCCTCTTCTCGTTACTACCAGTTCAGATTATAAATGAGAGCGGAGGATGATTGCGAAATCTGATGTAGACCTTTCCTGTTCGCTGACTGATTGTTTCAGGGTCCAGGAATGTGGAAACAACTTCACCCAAAGCTGACATGAGAGGAGGAGGGGAAGTCTGGGGAACTAAGTCGGAGGAGAACTATGTCAGGAGCAGAGAGGCCTCAGGGAGGAATTCCTGCAGCCTGTCTCACAAACGCCACTGAAGCCAAGAGGTTTTCACACAAACCCCACACTCAGGGTCTGGGTGTAATGTGGGGAGAGTTTAATTGGTAACCATGTTCCCTCCCAGAGGTCGTGGCCTCTTGTTCTGTATGAAGTCAGTGTTACATATATAATTTTCTTTTCTTGCTCACTAATTTCTCTGCCGTTCTAATCCTTCTTAGGGTTGTGGGGAGAGGGAGCCTTGGATAGCGGGGCTTAACTCAGGAGAAAACAGATGAGAGGCTAACTCCACCCTGAAGCTGTCACCAACCTATCACCGGGCAAAAGCAGTGACACCTAACACAAATACTATATATGTTCACATTCTAATGTAAGAGCCAGTCACCAAGTATCAGAATTACATGTTTTTGGTGTGTGGGAGGAAGTCAGTGGCTTAATGTTAGCCACTTACAGGTCTCTTCTGTTTTTACTTTTTTCTCACACTTAGATGTTTCAGATTATCAAATAACGTTTTTCTTTTATGTTCACACTGAGACAACTTAAATAAATACAAATGATGATTTCATTTATTGGAGAAAAAGCTATCGGACCAGTCTTGAAAAAGTGATTGCCCCCTAAACTTAATATATCCCTTCAGCACCAACTGTCATGAAGTGTTTTTAACAACCAGTTCATGATGTCATTGTGGTGTCACCATCCATTTGGGTTGCTTTTGATTTCCATCTGTGTTTTCATTTTGATCATTTCCTTCTTTGGTCTTGCCTAAATGACTTCTTTGCTCCTTTCATTAGGCGCTTTATAGTTTGGTGCATTTGTTTAGTTCATGCTTTTGTGTTTTACTTGTGATCCCTTTACATTTAGATTGTTTCCTGTTACATCTGCTTGACATTTCCCCCAGGGTTTCTTGTTCAGCTCCATTCATGCTGTCTTTTCTCTGCTCCTCTGCTCTGGTCTTTTCTTTTTTGTCAGCTGCTGCACATCTCCCCTGATTGCTCTGCATTCTCTCTCCTTCAGCTCCAACTCATCCTCACTCATTAGCTCTGCTGGTTTGCCTGTCATTTCCCTTCCCTGCCTCAGTATATAAACTTACTGGTTTCTTTTGCTCTTCTCTATGTCCTTCTGTTACTAACCCAACTCAGATCTTGCACACACAGCCAGATCTTTATAAAAACCGTGTTGAAGCCAATAGGAACGGGTTAAGTATTCAAAATAAATGAAAGTCGTGTGGAGAGGTTATTCTAAACATGGGATGTTCGCAGTTATCCCTACTACCTCGTTATCTAGTCTATTTTCTGTTCTAATTGAATATTATGTGTTCATTATTACCACATTAAAAATGCATTTCCTGTTCATTGTTTAATGCTAGGGGTTTAAAAGACTCAGTCAAATTTAATGCTTGGGGGAGAGTCAGTCAAGCGGAAAGCTGTTTTTCTGTTTTTTAAGAGGCTGAGGTCAAATGTTTATTTTCACCAAGAAACTTTTTCTGATGAGTCTGATATGAAATTCTGGTCCCAACAACTAGGGAGACAAAATTACATTCAGTCATGGATCCAACCGCTCCTCAGGAGTGGCTATTTCTTTCCAGACGTTTCCTGAAAATATTAATCTAAATTAAAACCATAATCATCTATCCATCCATCCATCCATTCATTTTCTGACCCGCTTAATCCCTCATGGGGTCGCAGGGTTTGCTGGTGCCTATCTCCAGCGTTCACCAGACACCTCAAATCATGTGTTTTTCCTGTTTCAGAAAGGAGGGATAAAGAAGATCACTGGGTTGCTTGTAGAGAGATATTTAACTGTATTGTAACATTTAATCCTCTTCATATAGTGATTCCAAAAACTGATGACACCTTTAAAAAGCTCTGTGAAGAAAGTTTTAAATTAGCAGAATTACTGGTAGATAATGTTATTAAAAGAATAGCATCTGATCGTTCGCCTGGTCCAGATGAATTCACAGCACATTTTTACAAGCATTTTTGGGAAGAAATTAAACATTTATTAGTTGATGCAATTAAGGACAGTATTAGTAAAAACAAATTGATGATCACTATGAAACGAGATATAATAAAATCAAATTGAATCCCTAAACCCGGAAAAGACAGAAAAATATGAAATAACTTCAGGCCTATTACTCTTTTGAATAGAGACTATCAACTCCTTACCTTGGTACTAGCATCTAGATTAATATCAGAGCTGATCCATTCATAATAATATCTGATTGGGCTGGGACCTTATAGATTACAGTGACATGGTGGGGGACAATGCTTACATTTTATTTCTCGATTTCCAAAAATTATTTGGAAATATTAAAACATTTTGGGTTTGAAAAACTCTGAAATTGAAGCAATTACTCTAGATGGAAAAATAAGTTATTAGTCAACTAGTAGATGACATTTCACTGTTTTGAAAAATAAGGAGCAAATACCTGTCACCCTTCAATTCCATTCAGTTTTATTTAAATAGCGCCAATTCACAACACGTTATCTTAAGGCACTTTACAAAGTCAAATTCTATCATATCATCCAGACTTATGGTCAACAACTGTCCTATCTAAAGAAACTCAGCAGATTGCATCGAGTCTTGAGAAGCAGCATTCACTCCTCATGAAAGAGTGCAGAACCACATGAACAGTTGTCTGCATTGTCTATGGCTTTGCAGCATTCTTTCATTGCAAGCATGCATGAAGCGACAGTGGAGAGGAAAACTCCCCTTTAACAGAAGACAAAACCTCCAGCAGAACCAGGTTCATTGTGAACGGTCATCTGCCTCGGCCACCTGGGGGTTAGAGAAGACAGAGCAGAGACACAAAAAGCACAGAAGCACACATTGATGTTATATGGGAATGGCAGACGATCTGCCCCCCTGGGTGATGTCACAGCTAACAGAAAAAAGACAAAGAGAACATAAAGTTAAAAGTTGAAATAAACAATGCAAATTGGGGAACAGTATGAGAACTAAGCAGTGAGTAAAATAGACCCTGATGTCCTCCAGCAGCCTAAACCTATAGCAGCATAACTATAGAGATAGCTCAGGGTAACCTAAGCTGGTCTAACTATAAGCTTTGTCAAAAAGGAAAGTTTTAAGCCTAGTCTTAAAAGTAGACAGGGTGTCTGCCTCACGGACCAAAACTGGGAGTTGGTTCCACAGGACAGGAACCTGATAAGTAAAGGAACTGCCTCCCATTCTACTTTTAGAGACTCTAGGAACCACCAGTAGATCTGCAGTCTAAGAGCAATCTTAAGGGTTTTATATGTGAGAAGGAAAATTTTAAATTGTATTCTTTATTTAACAGGAAGCCAATGAAGGGAAGCTAAAATAGGAGTAAAATGCAATCCCTCTTGTTGATTTTCATCAGAAATCTTGCTTTGAACTGCATTTTGTGGACTTGTTGATAGTAAAGAATTACAATAGTCCAGCCTTGAAGTAACAAATGCATGGGCTAGTTTTGCAGCATCAATACTGGACAGAATATTTATAATTTTGGCGATATTCTGGAGGTGAAAAGAGGAAACACTGCAAACAATAGGGGATTTAAATGACATATTGTGGTCAAAAATAATACTAAGGTTTTTTTAACTTAATTTTTGAGGACTCTGGTACTCAGATAACAAAACAGATATGGGCAGGAAAATGTCCAGAAGAGACCAGGCTTTTCACAGCAAGAGATGAAAGGCAGGAGAAAGCAGACAAAAACAAAGGCTAGGCTGGAAATGTGCTCAAAACAGTCCAAGGCCATATCCGGAATCAGAGAGCTGATGAGGTGTCCAGCAAGGGCAAGGCGAACAAGGAGAATACAAAAACAGAGGCTATGGTTAAACCAGGGAGGCAGACAAGGAATGCTGCAAGGTTTACTCACACAATGGCTTTCTGACAATGAGTGACTGTGGGAGGCAGGTATAAATAGGCAGAATCCCAGGTGACACAGATGCAGCATAATGAGCACAGCACAGGTGATTGAATTGGGTAATTGGCTGGGACTATGGTGGAGGGTGCAGACTGAAATAAATACGAATGGAGCTGAATAGAAATACAAGGACATAATCTAACTCAGAGTACAAATTAAGGTAACAATTACTTGAAGGCATAAAGTAAAAAAAAAACAGTAATAAAGAAAAGGATCTAACAAATCTAAAACACGCAGAAGTGAACCTGATGACCATACCCTGGCGGCAAAACTAAAAACTTAATGTAGCAAGACCGATAGAAATGCAATAAATGACAAGAAAAATATGAATCTATATTAAAACCATCCCCACACACCTCGAAATCATGACAGTTATTAACAAAAACAGACTAATATATCCCACTTACTCACTACCCCTTTCCAAAAAAAGTATAAAAGAAATAAACAGCCTCATTTTTAATGCTATTTGGAAGAAACTTTTGGAGCTGTGTTTCATTAAATTTAGTTTTTGTGGTGACAAATAGAGGATCCCTAAAAATCTTGTGACAGAAACTTGGACAAAGTCTGAAGTCATTGCACAGACTTTGATGCACAGTCTGATTTTTTATTGCAAGATGTCGAATAAAATTATGATGAGTAAAGTTTCTGCACAAACAGCAGCATAGGAGTGTAGATTAATATATTGAAACAATATGACATGAGATGGTGCAAACTAGTCAGAGTCTAACTGCTGCATGATTCTCCTGTCAGCTCTCCTCCGTGGTGAACCGCTACACATTACTACGGTCACAGCTGTTAAGTCAGCTCTCCCCTGGAGCCGGCAGCCAGCGGCCTTGCCTATCTGACATCCTGCAACATAAATACTTCCACCAGCTAAAATAATGGATTTTTGAGAGTGTTTCAGGAGGGAGTTGTTGATGGAGGGGAAAGGGATGTGGGGCACATTTGATCGGGTATATGGTTGTAGCCAATCAGAGTGAAGTCAACAAGATAGAGCCGTGTCAGGCGGGGTCCTTGGCAGCAAAGCCTCAGTCAAATCGTTCCCAATGGGCGGTTGTACAGGAACTGTCATTTCCCTCTGGGATTAAAGTATTTCTGATTCTGATTCTGATATCATTACTGTACCCAACCATTTTAATGAGGAGGGACATTTGGCCTGACAAATCAACAAGCTAACATGAAATTCTTTGGAGAATTTACATATGCAGCAATATCAACTACATTAATTGATTTATACAGTGATGTCATGGCACCTTTAATAGGCTTGGATCCAGCATATTTACAACCAGCTTCTTCAGCAATGACCTTTAGTGTCTTCCCCTCCTTGTGAAGGGTGTTGATGACCGTCTTCTGGACATCTGTCCAGTCAGCCGTCTTCCCCATGATGGCGTCACCTACTGACCCAGAGTGGGAGACAGTTTATAGCCTCAGGAACCTTTGCAGGTGTTTTCAGTTCATTAGCTGGTTAGGGTGTGACACCATGAGTTTCCAATAATGAACTTTTTCACAGTATTCTAATTTTCTGAGACACTGAAATTTGGGTTTTCATTATCTGTAATCCATAATTATCAAAAATCAGCTACCATAACTACGCAGATGACACACAGCTCTACATCACTATGAACAAGTTCAAGCGCTGAGAAAATGCTTAGAAGAAATCAATGCATGGATGCGCCAAATCTTTCTTACAGTTGAATAAAAAACAAAACAGAAGTAATAATTTTTGGACCAATAGAGGAGAGATGAAAAGTTAGCACACAGCTTCAGCTGCTTCAGCTAGAAACCACTGATCAGAACCGAGATTTGGGTGCAGTGATGGACTCAGACCTGAACCTCCAAAAGCATCTAAAGACAATTACAAGGTCAGCTTTCTATCACCTGAAGAACATTTCCAGGATTAAAGGACTAATGTCTCAGCATGATCTGGAAAAACTAATCCATGCGTTAATTTTAGTCGAATCGATTACTGCAACGGTGTTTTCACATGTCTTCCTAAAAAGTGGATCAGACAGCTGCAGCTGATCCAGAAGCTGCTGCCCGCGTCTGTACCGGTTGTTGCTTCCAGACCTTTTTCCGAGCATTATGGGGACACCGAGGACGACACTGGCAGCAGACACAGCAGATCCTGTGAGGTAAACGTTCGATACGTCAGAACTAATTAGACAATTATGTTTCCATCTCATCGTTAGCACATTTACTGTTTATCGAAAAGCCACCACAAGCGAGCGAGAAAACATTTTTGACTTAATTCAAATTTAGCCGTTTCCATCATTCTTTTCTAATGCAAGACTTCAAAACGGGCATTAAAAAACATTGATTAAAACATTATTTCTGGGTCCCTGTATCTCAGAGAATAGACTATAAAATACTTCTGTTACGGTGCGCTTGTGGCGCAGCAGGTAGCGCGACCCATATACGGAGGCCTTAGTCCTCGACACGGTCGACCTGGGTTAGAATCTGACCTGTGGTCCTTAGCCGCATGTCTCTTTCCCTCTTCCACCCCCTTTCCTGTCAGCCTACTTTCAGAAAAAGCGAGCCACTAGAGCTGCAAAAAATCCCCCCCCCCACCCCTCAAAAAAAATACTTCTGTCAGTCTATAAATCCCTGAATGGCTTAGCACCTAAATACATTATATTGTTATCAGTGTATAAACCATCCAGACCACTCAGCTCTTCTGGCACAAGCCTACTCTGCATACCCAGAACTAAAATAAAACCTGGAGAAAAGTTCTGAAACCCTGTTCCTTTAAACCAAGGTTAAAAAACTTGTTTGTTTAGAGTTGCTTTTGAATGTTAAAGTTCTACTTAAACTGTTGTAGTTCACTGAAACATAATTAAATGAAGCTTGTTGTCCAACGTACCGTGACCTGCTGTGACTATTCCAATGCAATGTGCTATCCTCTGTAATATTTTCTTATGTTCTGTTCACGTACAGCACTTTAAATGGTCTTAAAAATGCATGGCAGCCATGGTAACAATGTGCTGAACACAATGCATCCAAAGGTAATGCTGTAAGTTAGTTCAATTCACAATGGCTATGGTAGAAAAAAAAAATCTGTTAAAAAGTGATGTTTTAAAGAAAGATGGTTTATGGCTTTAAACAAGCTAAAAATGCTAACAGCTATACTTAAAAGAGTAAAAACGCTGATGATTATTGATGATAATTAAATTGCTTATTGGCAATTTTCACCAGAATGCCAATGAAGAGTTCAAAAAGCTGTGAATTTTTCTTCTTCTTCTTCATTGGACCTGGTTTAATTAGGTGTTTAGTCAGTGCTTAATACACAGTGCATGAGAACACTACACAAATGTTTCATAAATGTTCATAAATTCTCCCACCTGAGCCACTGGGCTCTGCTCATGGCCGTGGCTGCTTCTCTGATCCAGGCGCTCCTGTTTACGTATGGCCCAGGTATTGGTTGAACTGTTTCCTGGCCAGCATATGTAGCCTCTCCCACGCATTTTTCTCTGTTGCATTGCATAAAGAATGCATCTCCGGCAGAAAATGTTCAACGGTGAAGAGCTTGTGTGAAAAACAGCTGTGGAATCACTGGCCTCTACGAACAGAAGTGTACAGATGGTCCTGAGCTTGGTACTGTTGTAATTTAACCAACATGTATTAGAGCGATTATTGTACGATTCCAAATTTTGTCTAAAGACAGAACATAGAATCTCTTCAATTGCACAAGTTCAATAAACCAAAGAATTTCAACTATAAAAAATGCACCACTCAACCGGTTAAAATGTAACACAGCGTGGTGTTTCTCGTCTTCACTGCTGAGTGAGCAGGGACGGTTTTCATTAGGAAGGAGGAGTGGAATTTGGAGCATCTGGGTCCAATACTGTCAGCTATTAATCACACAAACAGACAGCGAGAAACTCTGTGTGGAGATAAAGCAGCAGTACACAGAGAGGGGAGGGGCTGAGGAAATACAAGCAAATTAACCCATGAGTACTGAGACCTAAGTCAATGACCTAAAGGATGTTTATACTTTCTTGAACTGATTCTGGCTGTGTTGGGTCAAATAGTCAAACACAAGAAAACAGTTCTACAGGAGAATGAACTAAAGTTCCACCCAGTAATGGCAGAAGCTCATCCCCACGCACTGAAATCATTATCTTGCGGTTTATGGCGATAAGAGTTGCACAATGTGGCATGAAGCTCAGAAGCTGTTTCAGTTTTCACATTGGAGCCTTGGGGTTTAGAAAGTGTTGTTGCATAAAATGATTAACTGCTGACATTGAGTTTAAACAGAGAGTTTTTATACAAGACAATGATAATCAGAGACAGTGTGGTGCATTCACTGCGAGGGAATGCAACATCTCACGGTTTTAGACTTCCTTCTGCAGAGAGGTTTGTATGAGACCATACCAATAATCAGCAACAACATCTGCAGGTTTTGACCCACCTGTTAACTCATCATATAAATGTGTGCTTCAGGATATCTATGATTGTTTCTCAACTTTTCTCCAGCGAGTAAATCACTGCAGTCAAGGAAATCAATGGGAAAAACAAATGGATTTCGTTTTTGTACATGTTATGAAATTAGAATTAGAACATTGGGAGCTTGCTTACCTTATGTAAGTTCTTTGATGTGAGTTTGTGTTTGAAGTATGTCCACCTCTAAAGGTTTTTTAGGGTGTGCTGCTTCAAAGGCATTCCTGACACAGGATGCATCTCACAAGCTCCACAGACCTTCTTGTTCCTCTTTTAAAAAAACAAACAGAATAGGTTTGTTTCTGAGACTTGGGCAGGAGCTCCGGGGATGAGCTGGACATTTACAGCAGCAACAAGGTCCTTATCTTACATGTACAATAATGTGAAAAAGTCTTGAGTCTGTGTCAGTTTAAGGAACAAATGGTTTTCTCCCTAGCAAGCAAAAGTTCTTGAGACATTCTAAAGTGATCCTCTGCAATATCTCTTTGGGGCTCTTTGGGTTCTTAGCAGCCCATTTAATCGTGTTTTTGTTGTTGTTTTTTTGCCTTCACACATTTTTAAATCATGCCTTTTGGCATGAGGCATCGTTCAATTACCACTGACCAATGAGTGGTAAGTAATAAGTAACTGATGATTACGAGTTCTCCAGTTTCATGTTGTTACGTGGCATAACAATTCATTTTGAAAATTGATTAGTGGTTGCTGATGCGATTCAAGGTCAATATTGGTCCATTTAGAACGCTTTGATCCAAAGCGATTCAGTGACTTGAAATCAATTCAGTAACGTTTTAATCAGAAATTCAGCATGTGTGACTGGGAAATAAATACCTGGATATTGAACAGTGCAGATGAAGTTGCATAGACTCCTGCTTGTTGTAAAGGAATCAAGTACAAATTAACTACAGATACTGAAAAATTGAAAAGAACATTTAATAAAAAATGCGTTCACATTTTATTTAAATAAGTGGAACCAACATTTCTTCAGGTTGAATCAAGTAGTAGTTTTAGCTGCTACTCCCGCTTTTGTTTTCAACCTAGAAATACAACCAACATTTCATTTCTTCAGATTTAAAGAGCAGTGGTTCAACCTGGCACCATTCTGATTTTAATAAACAAACAGCAGTGCAATAATATCTCATAAAAGATCACATGTCAATTACTCTACAGAATTTTTTTCCTAATACATCAATTGATCTACAGAACCGGGTTGCAGAACCCTTCTCTATGCATTCACTATGTCGCCAGCCGTGTACTAAAAACCTGCTCTGCTGGCACATGGGTCCCTGGAACACAGATACAGTTTTCACACTTCATGGCATTTTCAGTCAAAGGTAACACATATTTTTCTCAGTACTCAATCAACTCTGCTTTGAATGTCTTGTGTATGGATTTTCTTTCCCTTTGAGTAAAGGAATCCCCAAGTGGAGCTTTGTCTTACAAGGAGACTCATTTGGAGCTGCAATATATATATATAAAAAAATGTATTTTAAAATATAGTCATGATTCTCATTTCTCATTAATACACAACAACAACAATTTCCTTCGTCTTCCTACTGATTGGCCCTTGCTTGCATCTATAGATGTTAAAAGCTATAGATGTTAAAAGTTCTGCTCTGTAAGACTGCATATAAATAGGATTAAGATAGGATAGATAAATAACAGATGTGAGAGGACACATAAAAGAGGAAAACACAACAGAACAAAGTAAAGGTGTGGCACTTCTGCCTCTGGAAGCATTTCACCTGTTTCCTGTCTGCTTTTCTTCCAGGTAGGGCAGTTCTCTAAATCGTGGGTCCGCTGCTTATGCTGCCTAAAAAGCAAGAGTATTGTGTTGCATTAAAACTTATCACTAACTACTTATTCTTAACATTATTAACTTTATTCTGCATCAGTAGATTAAACTTTTGTATACTGCTTTTAATTGGCACAACAATGAAGTAAAGCCACCATGAACTGATATTTTGCAGATATCTTGTTTACTTTTCAATGCAAAAAAAAACCTTCAAATTCAAACTTTAAAATAAAAGTGTGGCATTTTACAAATGAATACAGTCTAACAAACATATTCTAACTGAGCTTAATTTTAATTAGGAGTCCAAATTAATTACCGATGTTGAGAGCATCTTGGGTGTCACTGTAGTGTGGAAAGGTCATGGGTCATCGCCCTCTTGGTAGATAAAAAAGGATAATGGTTACATTTGATCTGAAAAGCTTTTTCTTTTTCTACTAAAACCAACAACAGAGCCAATGTGATACTGCGAGCCAGATAGGAAGAGACATTGTGGATCTTATGAAGGACGTCTGCTCCCACGTTGACCGGCTGCTTTCCCTTTGGTCTGGAACCACTGCGTTGCAATCATAAAATACTTGTAATTGTTTCTAAATTGGTGTTGAATTTCCTTCTAATTTTTGGTTTCATCCTAAAGTAAATTGTTTTCATGCTGCCGTTGGTTAGTGTTTTATGCTTTTTATAAAGAGCCTGTTCCTTCATAAAATGTCATCAGGTTTGTGGTGAGGAAGTTGAATAGAGTTGCTCTGCGTGTCTTCTTAGACATTCACACATGCAGGACTCATCAGCTCCGGGGAAATTGCTTTGGTTCTCCCGGATTGACTTTGTGGCGGTAACTCCTCAGCATATTTTCAGAAATTTGAATTACTGTCTCTGCGTCAGCAGCGATGGCACATCAGGACATTCTATACCTGACCGAAAAAGACATGAAAGCCAAATGTATGTGCTGATTTTCACGTTTTAAGGTAACGTTTTTGAATACGTGATAAGTTGATGAAAAGTGTGCTTTAACTCAACTCTTTTAAGTTCCTGCCTGGTCTTAAGATTGTGATAAGGGATGCATCAGGAGCCTGACTAACAAAAAAACTCTAATCTTCAAACAGTAAGGCGTACATTTGGTCTGAAAGTATAAAAGCTGCCAGTAAAATTTTAAAAACATGTTGAGAGGGAAAGCCGTGACAGAAATGAATCCTGGTTGAATATTGGCTGTCAGGTTCATCTGCTGTCACACAGCGGAGAAAACGTCTCGCAGAGGGAGAGACGTTTTCCTGCTAAAGAGTAGGAGGCTCCATCTGTGAAGCTTTAGAGTCGTGAACTGTAGCAATAAAACGGTAAAAAACTGGACAAACCCACTCAGGCTGTAGTTTTCCTTTTTTGTGTTGCTTATATTAGACCCTGCAGAGCAATCATGGAATTTTACTATCAGCTTTTGAGAGGTTCTTCATGTGGTGTGTCTGTAGGTAAACTGAGCGATGAGCGACTGTTCCTGTGTCAGAATGATGTCTCCAAACAGTGAGTAGCTGGAGCACACACTGAGGCAAACTGTGGGAAACAGACATGCTGTTAAGAACAAACTCTTTGTATATTGCGCTCCCCAGAGGAAGTCTTTGGAACTGTTTGCTTGAAACTGGCTGCTTTGTGGAAGTTTAAAGTTGGATCGTTATGTAATTTTGCGTTGACTGTTTAATGCAGGGGTGTCTAAGTCCAGTACTGGAGGGCCAGTGTGCTGCAACAAGACCTGTACCTGGTTCAGCACCTCAATCAAGTGGTTGATTACCTCCTCAGCATGCAGCCTACTTGTGCAGATCCCTGCTAATAACCTTACAAGTTGATTCATCATGTGTGGAAGCAAAGCTCCATCTAGAGCTTGCAGAACAGCGGTCTTGGAGGACTAGATTTTAACACCCATGGTGTGATGAGTGAAGTTTTGGTGACTGGTTATTTCGGGGTGAATAAATTACAGAAGGAAAAAAATAGTTTTCTCCCAGTGTTTAACTATCAAACCCAAAGCCACGGACACAAAAAGGGGATTAGTCCACCAATAAACACATATATCTTGTCAGCTGCATTTTAATGGCACAGCTGATAAATATGTGTAAATATGTGATTCACAAAATGGGTTCAAACCATATTGCGAAGCTAGTGTGAGCAACATTTTGACAAAACTGTGGCTGGTCTATTTTAATCACTATAAGGGATGCAAACAAATAATTTACTTATGATTAATTGTGGATTAATGGTTAATTAGATTAAAGTTTGTCCCATCTGATTAACTGATAACATTCACTTAGACCTTGGCTCCATTTGAATACCCTTAATGATAGCATCTATAGATGTTTTTTTTTTTTACCAAAATCAACTAAGTGCGTGATCCCTTCTCTCTTTTTTTGTTGACTTCACTTTTGAAATCACGTTTATTCTTAAAAACCTTCAACCTCTGGTTTAATGTTACTTCCCCTTTTGCCTGACTGAGCTGGGTTGTAACAGTATATGTATACCCAATATTTTTAATAGCAAGTCAGAATAGTACAAACAAGCTTATTTTGTGTCACAGTCGTGTGGCTGACTACTCATTTCGTTCATCAGAGTGACAGCCTGTCTTTTTGGCAGCTGGTTTTTGTAAAAGCGCACTGCAGCGCCACCTGAAGGTAAAAGCCTGAACATTTTGTGTCCATGATGTGTGGAGTCTGCAGAGATGTTAGCTGCCCTTCTCCTGACCTTCTCCTGACCCTACAGTTCTACAATACCTGAATGGAGGGAAGGTCAACCCGGTGATTCTCTCTGCAGACTTGATTGTTTGTTGTTTGGACCGTTTGGGTTTCGGTCATTTGCATAGAGAGAGAAGAGGAGTGAGGAGAGAAGACCTGCTGCCATCATTCAGGAAGCTGGTGATCCACTAACAGATGGAGGCCAGCGCTGTGAGCTGGGCCAGCTTCTGGTGGACCTGTGTACCAGATGCAAACAGGCTGACAGATAAAGTTCATTGTTCTTCGGGAATAATACAGAGTCATTGTCAGTACAAGCATGTCTGCAGTATAAGCAGGGCTGGGCAATAAATTGATTTAATCGATTCATTTAAATTTCCTCCCACAGTCCAAAAACATGACTGTTAGGTTAATTGGTCTCTCTAAATTCTCCTTAGGTGTGAGTGTGTGTGCATGGTTGTTTGTCCTGTTTGTCTCTGTGTTGCCCTGTGACAGACTGGCGACCTGTCCAGGGTGTACCCTGCCTCTCGCCCAGTGGGTGCTGGAGATAGGCACCAGCAACCCCCGCGACCCCATGAGGGATAAAGCGAGTAAGAAGATGGATGGATTAATTCGAATTTACAATTTATTAAGATTTAATTTTTGGAAAATCAAGATTTTTTTTGCAATAGCATGAAATGCTAAACATATGTTTTGGAGATGATATTGTCAAAATGCCATAAGGATTAAACATTTTACCAAAAGTTGAGACATTTTAATTAACTCATTTAGTTTTTTCAGTTAGTTTGAAGTTACACAAGTGTAAGCTAGTGTAAAACCACTAGCTGCAAACACTCAGTTATATTTTCATTATTTACAACAGCAGGGCCGCCATGTTGTTTTACAAGCGTGTTTCACAGCTTCTATTTAGTTGCACTTTAGACTCTGGTCAACCCCCCAGAAAAAAATGCTTGAAATAAAAAAAAAAGGAAAAATTTCATATCATTTCTTTACTTTTTTTGTGAAACAAAAAGGAGGAAAAGGAAACCGATTAATCCGATTTGGTAAAATAAAATTGGAGATATTATTTGCCAGCCACATCGCCCAGCCCTAGTCTGCATCATTAAAGGCAATGTTATGTTTATTCAAAATATTCCAATTTATTGGCGCTGTGCGTTTGATGGCACTACAACACACTGTAGTAAAGTTATTGCTCATTTTATACTTATTTTAATGAGAATAAAATCACAAAAAATAAATGTAAGCAGATTTTACCAAGATAAGAGTTGTAGTGTGATTAGGATCAGGTACTTTGTGTGCTGTGAGTTTGATGGTACTGCAACACGTTATAGTGAAGCTATTGCAAGTTTAATACTTATTTTAATGATAATATACTCACCTGTTCCTCACTGCACTAATCCCAGAATCTAATTGCTAAATTTTTCTTTATTTTTAGTTGCTCATCGATGGATTTGTTTGTTGCTCTTTATATGACTCCTGTCTTTCTGGTTGCTGTTCTGGTTCTCACACCCCTAATAATTGAATCTTAGTCATTTCACCTGCAGGCATTTCCTCACCAGGCTGCGGGTATTTTGCAGAGTTCACACATTTAGCCCTCCTCTTTCCTCCAGGATGCTGCCTGCCAGTGGCCCATTCACCTGACCAGGATTTCTCTTGGTCTGATCAGACTTTTGGCTCCTCCATCCACGGTCGTCTCCAGGCTGCTCCTTCCTCCCTCCTGCCCGCTCTCCAATGCTCCCCTCCAGGAACTCCACCTCATGCAGCTACCAGGATCCTCAGGCCTCCTCCTCTCAAAGACCAGCCGCTGGCCTTTCCTCATCCACCAACTAATTGTCTTCTCGTCCCCAGATACTGCTGGGTCACCTGTGGAAACCCCGCTGAGCCCAGACGAACTTTTCTCCTGGAGAGAATCAACGTGTTTCCTTGGTTACCCAGAGTCTCCACTTGGTTTCTGCTTGTGGGTCAGGAAGATACCTGACAGGGTCTCAGCGAAAGACTGAAGGTCATGCAGAGCCTCAAGTACTTCAGGGTCAATATGTTGTCTATTTGCATCTGTATACTTTTATTCTATACACATTTTTATTTATTTTACTGGCACCTGGGGGCTCCAACAGAACTTTGAATTGTATCTTTATCAAATACATTCTAAACAAGATAGTTTGATTTTATTTGTGTTGTACTGAGACACTAAAAGCACAATCACAAGCGGAACTCTGTACAGAAATCATTTCACACCCCAGGTCTTCTAAACCGTACCGAACCGACAGGAGCAGCTGTTAGCAATCCTCCAGCAGATGCACAGGATCATTCAAGGGACCGATCCAGTAATGAAGAGACTTTTAATTGGCATCTCTGTGGTTAGAAATGTGGTTTTAGTCAAACGTAAGCCTGGGACCACAGTGAGTGACACGCAGGTGTATTATCAACGGTAGATTAAAACTTATTCACATCAGTGGTAATAACAACACATTATCTGTGCTACTTCTTGTCTGCTGTTCTAGTCTTTCTCCAGAGTCATTCAGCACCACTGATAGGGGCATTGTTTCACATTACAGTGCAGCATGATGGGGAAAAAAAGACCAAACCAGCCAATTAGTTAATTGGAAAATACATTTAATCCCCTTTAATCTGGGCAAAACAAAGTCTACAAGGGCAAAAAGGCAGAGACTTGTGGCAGTGGATCCAGAGTGTACTTTGCCAAATATAAAGTATATTTACCTGGAGAAACACAGTGTCCTCATCAAGAGCCCAATCATTTTATTTTTTTAGTTTATTTAAATATGTGGAGAGAGCTTGACGTCCCCCTCAATCGACCCTGCCACTAAATCCCCCTCCTCCCTCACCAGACTTTGTTTGACATACCAGACAAACATATCGCGATACAAAGAGAAAAAAGGCATACATTGTTCTCTACAACCTTCTTTATAAGGATACATTAGAGGTGCATTACACACTTCCACTGTTTACCAGTCTAGGTAGAAGCTGATAACAAGGCAAGGCTTATACATAGGCTGACCCATAGGCTAAGACTAGGTGGGAGGTTATAAAGATGCAGCGAAGGGATGCGCGTTTGCTGACGCGTCAACAGGCAGTGCCGACCTGCAGCTGCATCTGGGAGAGTAAATTTGGACCCAAATAGTGAAACAGAAAGAGATCTGCTGCTTCTTCCCCATCTGGCCCCTGACTAAGACGTGTTAGTGCATGAATGGTGAACTGCAAAGGGCACAGTGGAGGAGGAGGAGGAGGCACACGATGGCACATGAGAGACAGACCTTGACAGCACCAATCAAAGCAATTTTCCCAGACTTCGATTTGAATCTTGCTTTTTTTAAATTCATAATTGGAAATGATTAGTCATGAAGTTATGCAAATGTTGCAGCGGGAGGTGTGATGATCTGTACTCTAGGTTTGTATGAGATGGCGGCTGGAAGCGTTAGAAGTGGCGCTCTAATACTTTAAATTCACTATGGCAGCCAGTAAGGGGGGGAAAAAAGGTCCATTAGTTTAGGCGCAAGAGAAACTTCTTTTTATAGATGAGCGAACAGTTGTAGGAAACCCTGGTGATTGGCGTTACCTGCAGCTTTTTAGAGTAAATAGATTCATGCAGACATAGCACATTAACGTGGATGTTGGGGCGAGGTGTGTTTGGTCTAACTGCTATACTGCGTCGGTAAGGCCAACCAGTGTAGTGTCAGTAACATACAGCCATATCTGACTCAGTCTAAAGCAAGACAGTCGAGCAGAGGTTAGTAAGGAGAAACTACTGGACAGAGACCTTGTATAATACAATATCCATGCTCAGGCAGACATAAAGCATTGTTAACATATATTTATATACAGTTTATACAGAAAAACAGTCAAATAAATCCATAAAACAGAATGTATCAGCATGTTCATAGGCAGGATTGCAGAAAAAAAAATCAAGATAAACAAATAAAAAAAAAATCTTCAAAGAACTACAGCACCTTGACTGGTGATTTTAACCAATGAGTGACAGTGTGATTAAAAAAACAACTACAATTCATTAAAGGATAGGGCCGATTGTATACATATGACACCATCTGTGAATAAAAAAAAACGTGGAACAGTGTAATGAAGTTTAAGGGCAGCATTTTAAACAGCTCACTAAATCCAGCAAGCATTATATGGGATATTTCCATGTAATAAAGAAAGAACAGAGACTGTGACTGATGTGGTCTTCATTCCATCCACTCAGTCTTTTTAGTACACTGGGCTGTTGCGAATCCCGCAGCACAACACCATGCTGAGGATCATCTCAAAGATCTGCAGGGACAAACACAAGCAATGCATTATTTCTCTCTGTGTGGCTGAGCAGACAGGTTTCTAAAAAGCTAATTACCCATTCTTCAATTGCAGCATCTGTGATGACTAACTTGTTTGCAATAAAGGATTAAATGAATACATCTATTGTTTGTGTGGTGTATGGAGTGAACTTGATTGTTGGAAGTAAAGAACACCTTTTGTAAATGGAAATTTGGAAGAAAAAAAATGCAATCCAGAAATTTAAATTTCTTCATCGCAAGAAAGTTTTGAGCGTAACTTCGCTGTTTTGTCAGGTTTTATTTGTTCAACAAAAAAAAGTGATCTTTTATTTAGGTATTTATTTGTTACAGATTTTGTATTTTTTCAAACTGCATTTTATAGATCACATTCTCTTCACGTCTGGTGTGGGCTTTCTTCTGTAGTCAGAAGCCAAGATGCATGTCTATTGGTCTGCAGGGACGTTAGCAACGACATTTTTATTGGTCAATGTGCGTGTTGAGAGTGAGAAGTGAGGAGAATGTAATCTGTAAACTGCAAAACATTAAAATGAAAAAATGCCCATTTTTTTCTTTGAATTTTTTTTAATCCTACAGCAAATAATGTATACATTTATCTTACAGCAAATAAAATATAATACAGCAAAGTCACTCTGAAAACCTTTTTTTTTTATTAAGAAGTTTTGCAATTTTTTTTATTTTTTTCAAATTTCCATTTACAAAATGTGTTCTTTGCTTGCAACAATAATGAAACAAAATTCACTCCATACAAACCTACATTTTCCTCCCTTTTCTGTAACCACCATGATCATGTCATTTTCTGACATCTCAAGCATTAAAATCTATAGCAGGTGGGGCATCAACAGCTAGAATGGTCCATCCAGCTGGCATGCACAGTGTAAACATTTACTATTTGAAACTTTATAGCGTACCAATTGTTGCATCCAAGCATTCTTTGTGTTTGCAATGTTGCACATGCTGATCTGGCAATGAGACTGTAATTTCCTGTACTGTGCAACTCTAGTTGACCTATGTGTGAAGGTTCATGTTGATGTAGTGCAGTATTAAGGGATATTAATGTATTAGTTACTGCATGGCTCCTTCACTCAGTTGCTCAACCCAGTTGGGACCGACAGCACAGTTGAACTGACTTAATGGAAACGACTTCCTGACACATGCTGGACGTGCGTCCTCGTGTTCTCACCATTATGATGGCAACAACCAGCGCGGCGATTCCCACCAGGTAAATCTTATCTGAGAAGAGTTCGTCGATTTTATTGTGGCAGTCCTGCAAAAGAAAAAGAAAAAAATCAGACAGGAGTTACATCCCCAGTACCGTATTCTGGACCCAGACTAAACTAACCGCATGGTTTTACTCTTCTCTACTTGTGATACTAGTCCAGCGAACAATGCTGCAGTCCCTGCCACTAACAAAGGCAGGAACAATGAGACAAAGCCTGCTGGCAGGGTGTTAGCTATGCATTTTCTGCTATGGTTCTGTGTTATAGCTGTGAACTGGAGCGCTTCCTGAGGCTTTCTTAGGCATTTTCCCCCATGCCAGCGGTTTTACTCACTGGTCATGTTGGCTTTGCGGCTGGCAGCCTGTCTGTCCTGATGGGTCAGGCTTAGGCTGTCATAGTTTGAGTTCTGTTTTTAGTTTAGGTACTGTTGGTGTTTGACATCTGTCATTGTTTTAAGTATTTCTGTGCAGTTCATTTGTTTTCTCAGTTCTGTTGGGATCTCGGTACTGATGTTGGCTCTGATTACTTACTCCACACACCTGCTCATCTCCACCCCTGCTGCAATTAGTTCTAACATGCTCCACCTGTATCTACCACTACTTAACCAGCTCCCAGACCCAACATCAGTGCCAGATCCTCTCATGAGCTTACTTGGTGAGTTGTATCCAGTGGTTTTTATCTATCTGTTGATCCTGACCTTATTTTGCTTTGTGGATTCTGAGACAGCTGATTCTTTACCTGTTTTACCCTGCTTGTTGGATTACCTGCTTGTTTTTGTCTTGACCGGACCGGTGTTTTGGATTTTCTGAGTTTTGGCCTTTCTAGGACCTGTGTTTTTGGATTCCATGAGTTTTTCTTTGTTCCTGCCTGTTTTTGGGTTCAGCTCTCTCATGTAGTGACTGGAACTGTTTATTGAGCCTGTCTGTCCCTTTTTCTGCCAGTCTGAGGTTAATAAATCCTCCTTTCATCCACTCCTGTTGTCAGTCTGAATTCTGGGTCCATCTGTCCCCATTCATTACATAGGCGCGTCTCATTTTACATTGACCCATCAGAGTCAGAGAAGATTTGAACCGGCAGCTTTATGCAGATTCTAACCCATAACTGGACCCAACGGCTGAACTCCCATCTGAGCCTCGCTGTACCCAACAGTCTCAGAACAGGAGGCGGGGGCAGAGTTTTTCTCGTATTTCTCTTTTTGGAGAAAGCGTTAGCACAAAGCTGTGTGCTCTAGCTTTCTGCCCTCCTCCTGCTTTGCATCAGAGGCCCAGATATAGCTTGCTCTGAATGCTGCTTCTCATGGTAATCATCTGTTAAATGCACTAGATTGTTTAATGTAGAAAAAGGACATCTTAGAATCATGTTACTTGCAAACAAAAGAACCCAGAAAGTTAGTGGGTTAAACAAACCAAAGCCATAAAACGATGAAAGGGCTTCTTGTATTAGTCCCTGCTGCTTTCATTGAATTGGAAACTTCTTTTTAAACACAGAAACATCTGTTTCAACCCTGAACTGAAGGGGTCGTTTCACTGAGAAAAGACATGAGCTGATTGCGATTGTGTGGCTGTTAATTAGTCATTGCAACATGACATTATGGAGATCAGGCTGTGAAATTAGCTCAAGTCAACATTTAAAGTCTGACATCATCTGATGACTTGGAGAGAAGAAGTTATGATTCAGGCAGAAGCTAGTTGCTTTGGTGTCACAGTAGTCCTTATTCCAATTACCTGCTTTTGGAAAGTGACATTAGTCAACTCTACATTGCAAAAACGGAACTAAAAGTAAGTACAATTTTCTTGAAATTAGTAAATTTGTCCTTGATTTGAGCAGGTACATACAATTATCTGCCAATAGAATGAGTATTTTGACCCCAAAAATAAGATAATTAGATATTTTGCACTTGGAAGAAGATGGAGATGAGTTGTTTGTATTTTAAGTGCAAAAATCTTATTCCACTGGCAGATCATTTAAACTTGCCTAATCAAATCAGTGACAAATACACTTATTTCAAGAAAATTCTACCTACCTTTAGTTCCCTTTTTGCAGCGTATCCCCCATTTCACATTCATGAGTAGTCGGCGCCTCCTGCTGGTCATTTTGCCCCTTTGTCATCATCTAACTCTGCAGTCCTGTTGTAACTGCCAGAGGGATGCCCCCTCTGGATGACTGCAATAAATAAAATCTACCAGGGCTGTGCTCCGATGGCATGGGGGTAGTGAGAACGACACGGAGGCCTTAGTTCCTGACGCAGCTGACCTGGGTTTGATTCTGGCCTGAGGTCCTTTACTTTGTAGAGGACGAGCCAATAGTGGTGTAAGAACTCAGGGAGGTCGCTCAGGGCCTCTTGGCTTAATCATGATCTGTTATCCTTCAAAAGACTTATGATCAGAACCATAATCAGTGGAAACTGTGTAATAAAACGTTTTCAGAAAATTATATACAAATAAATCATTTTGTGTGTACGATTTGTCTCTGGAATCCACAACAATGCCAAACTAAAAGAAAAGACAAACTGACATGCAATGGTTTGAATACAATGGTGTACAGCAGCCTGTTTTTGGAACTGAAGTGTACTGACCTGAAGTCAGAGGGGACAAAAGGGTGAAGCATGGCTACCAAATGGACCAAAGAATTAGCAAAGGGGCAAACTGGTGCTACAGTCATTATATTTCACTCAAACAAACTGCTAATGTCACAGACAGCACTTACAACTCCGATATATTTGTCTGAGCAGACGTCCTGGAAGCCGACTTTAGACGTTATCACTGAGAAAACCGAGGTCATAGTGTCCTTGCCGCAGCACTGAAGCTGAAACATAAAACATCACACAAACAACAATGTTAAAGCCTTTCTTATCAAAGGAGAGGTACAACGCACCAAAGTTGGGCTACAGGTTACAGCGAGCTCAGGAAAACAGCAGAAGAATCTCCTGACACTGGAACATTCCCACAGGTTAGAATCACACTGATCCCTCACAACAAAGAAGCCCAGAGTACGGTCAGATGGTTTCCATAACTGGAACCTATCTGTACTCTACGGTGACATTTCTATTAGAATCACACACAGCATTTGCTTCAAACGGCCCCTTGCTCTACACAGTTCCTCTCTAATGGTTTACTTTAGACCAAACACCCTTTTGAACATGAAATGGTCGTACCGTCTCATGGAAGACCTTGAGCACCTGTCCAACAGCCGTCTTTTTATTCGGGTCAGCGATGTTCTCTGTGAGGGCCTGGTCATAGACAGAGTCATAGAAGCCCTTCATGTCCTTTGAAACCTGAAAAGGAAACCAGATGTTACAAACGGCTGTTCCACCAACATCTTAGAACCTGCGTTAGGCTCTGAGTTTAGCTTCTCATCTTCATCCGATGGACCACAAACTGACAGGGCGAATGGATGGATAAATAATACATTATAAACACAAAGCTGAAAAGTGTTGTACATCCCAATGAGCCCTGTCCAGTCCATCTATCACCAACTATTGAATGAGAATGGTCCAAACCCACCACGGTGTGACCGCCCTCCCAACCTGACAGTCTATGCAGGACCAAAAACCATGAAGTGTACCAAATGTAAGCTGGTTTTGATCTAAGAAAACGTGATACATCTCTAAGGGTATGGATACTTTTGCATGGCGCTGTAGTTTAGTCTTCACGTTTGTCCTCACTTACAGATTCTCTGTGCATGTAACCCCAGATTCCAACGGCAACTTCGCAGGCGAACAGGATGACCAGGCAGACGAAGAACTGCAGCAGAGAGGGAAAAGAAGAGGAAAGAAAAAAATGATATCAGCCTGGAAAATGTACTGAGCTCGGTGGAAGCGCACATCACAACCCACAGAGTCTGTAACTCACAGTTCCCAGCAAGCACTGGGACTCCTGAATGGCACCGTAGCAGCCAAGGAACCCGACCACCATCATCACAGCGCCGACTGCGATCAGAATGTGGACACCTGGACAACACACACAGACAGGCAGACTGAGAAATGCAGCACAGTAACAAAAGCAAAAACTGCTCAAAGCAACAAACTTTGCTCCACTGCAGTAATATGAGATATCCTACAGGGGGCAGCAGTTGGATTCTCTGCCGGTAGGAAAAAGTGAGTCATACCCCTTATTTGCATCCATGCTGTTCCCTCTTTTGCTCCCTCTCCACAGAGCAACCCAGTTACTTTAATACGGATAATAAACAGGCTCTGGGCTTTAGTTTTCCCCTCACACACTCACAGCTCACTCTCCTGTCTGCTCTGAACCGGGTTGAGTTTATCCCACCCGGGAGATTAGCCGGACCCTGGGCAGAATGAAAAGAGAGCTGTCTGCTTGCTATTTAAGTGATGGATCTCCCCTTTAATTGTTATTCCTAAGTAGCGTGCCACACACCATCAGAACATCTCTACCTTTATAAAACATCTAAACAATAAAAAAAGAACGTAAACTGCGTTTGAAAAGAAGTGAGCGTTTTCTCAGCATTATCTGCAGAATTTCAAGAACGAACGGCACATTTTTGTCTTACACCAGGGAGGCCACACAGGGGAAAGAAGGATCAGAGCTGTGCGCCGTGAGGCCTCTCTGGATCGTTCTGACTAAAATGTTCAGGATCGTTCTCTCATCAGCAAACGCGTTCATTGTTTGTTGCAGGGGAACATTTTCTTATCTGCCTGTGAAGAACGGACAACAGAGTACGGTATGTTCTGGAGCGATGCTACGCTGGGTCTGCTGCTGCAGCTCTCCCGGCTTTGTTCAACATGTTCGACTCTTAACACGCACCACTATCAATAACAAGAACCATGACGACCATTTGGAGATAAGACCCAAAAACAGGTTGTGTTTCTGAAGTGCAATAAAATGATTCAGGGTTCTGACGTTTTAGAGATGAGGCATTTGGATTCCACACAAGTCAATATTTAAAGAACTCAGCATAATAAAAAGAGATAAAAGGCCTGTGACTAATAATTCTATACATGTGTTAGTAAAATGATTTGCTGAAATACATTCACTTCCAATTAGTTTAAGTTGACTGAAGAAACTGAACGTTTTCTCCCTTCCTTTAGCTCAAGTTCAGTGAGATTGGATGGAGGGGTTCTCATAGACCGGACCTGGATCCATTCTAACATCTGAATTCAGTCTGTAAGGGTCTGCCTCCAAAGTCCCATCCACTCTGACCAACACCACGGTCCCTGCTGAGGAGAACAGCATGACGCTGCCTCCACCATGCCTACTGCAGGGATGGGCCCTTCCTGTGCTGCTGAACTTTACATACAACGTTGTCCCAGTCAGACAAAGTTATCTGACCAGAGCACCTTCCTCCACGTTTGCTGTGTGCTCCACATGGCTCGCCACAAACTGCAAATAAACTTCTTATGGCTTCTTCCACAAAGTTTAGATTTGTGAATTATTTGACTAATAGTTAACAGATTCTCCCATATAACTTGGGGATCTCTGCAGCTTTTTCACAGAACAGCTGAATTTATGCTGAGGTGCAATGCCACACAGGTGGACCTTTCTACTAAGGTAAATGGCTGCACTGGATTTATTTAAGAGTAAAAGAGTAGAAAGGACTCATCAGAGATGCATGCCAAACTTGTTTTCAGATGTTCATTTGTAAAAAAAATATTGTAAATGATGAATAATAACTACTTTGTGTCGGTCTGTCACAAGGCAACGATGAAAAGAAAAAGCCACTGAGGAATTTTTCAAAAGAAGTAAAACAAATGTTTGAGACGGGATTTAAAAAAATTACAAATTAACAAAAAAAACTTTTTGAAAGTGGGAATAAGTTGCTTAGATTATTCCTGACTGTTACCAGTTTCCACTGCTGTTTCATTTTCATTTAATTGTTTTATATCCTTGAACCTGATGCCCAACAGAGACCAGCTATCCAGGTTGTACCAGAAGGAAACCTTGTCTTTGTTTCATACATATTATTATATGGAAGTAGGGCCGGATGATAATTCAATAACAATATATAGTGAATGATAGACATGTGGTGTGACAGAGGAAAAAAAGGGGCAATAAAAAGCTCAATAGAAGAAGAGTTTTCATTCCTATTGCCTTTCATATAGGTTAATACTAAAGTTATTAAACCCATCCAACCAATCACAAACATCCAGGAATGCTCTGTCACCAAGCTCCGCCCCTCCAAAGAGCTCAGAAAGCACATGTTCTTTTTTTTTTTTTAAACTTACAGCTTTGGTAAGAAGTTGGTTGAATGAAGGGTTGAGTTTGAATTCAGTGTTTGCATGTCAAAAAATAGGTCACTAAGCAACAGCATAAAAAAGCCAGAGCTGCACTTAAATTATATGTTTTGAATTTGTTGTTAATCATGGATGTTGATCAATATGATTTCTATTTTATCAATAACTTGTTTCTATAAACGGCCAGCCCTATATGGAGGGCACTGGGCTGCTCTTTTGTACACAGTTACCAACCAGGATAAACAGAATGCGGCTGAAGCTTGCCAAAATACGCATCAACACTGGGATCAAACCTGATCTGACTGCAAATCTGGAAATTGTAGTAACAAAATAAAAGACAAATGAAAGACTCTCTTGAAAAATGTTGGTAATTCTAACTGACTTCCAAAAGTGAAGGTTTAGTCTGGTTTGTAGACACATAATGAGAAAACTAAGGTTTATTTGTGTCTGTGGTCTATTTAATTGTTTTGCTTTTAAACTGTATTTTCCAAATGTGACATAATAAATGTTTCCACATAAATGCAGTGAAGGTAGCAATGCCTGAATGTCTAGACTGTCTCACAGTCCACAGCCTCCTGATGTCCAAGAAGAACAACAGCGCTGCTCTGACTGATCTACCGCTTGCTTCAGGCGCTCAGGGCAACAGCTCTCCTGCACCATTACTCTTAGCCGTCAGCTCAGACATAATTTAATTCCAGACCACTAACTGGTGCCGTGCTTTGTATATGCCATCTCCCACATCCTCCTCACTCACTGAGCTAGACAAGCACACGTGATTTAGAAATCAATACGTTTGCAAGTGCTCTGTCCATCTTTCATACGACGGCTGTGTACTTACTATTTGGCTAAGGCCGCCTTCATTTGGCATTCAGCCATCCTCTCTGCGTAATGCCTTCTCATTCAGGCTTATGCTCTCAAAGCTCCCATCCACTTAAACGCTTTCCCTCAGATTCTCTTCCATTATGGTCTGTGGGTGCAGCTATTCATCAGCCATTTAGCGTTATGAGAAGAACAACTGATGATCTCTCACTGTTACTGTGCATTAGACGTATTAAGATACAGGTGACTGCCTCTTGAAGCTCA
The DNA here is from genome assembly GCF_011125445.2 of Fundulus heteroclitus. Lineage (NCBI taxonomy): Eukaryota > Metazoa > Chordata > Actinopteri > Cyprinodontiformes > Fundulidae > Fundulus > Fundulus heteroclitus. The sequence continues at coordinate 27,288,123 of NC_046364.1, read as the reverse complement.
TCAAGAGAATGCCAAGAGTGTGCGAAGCAGTGATCAAAGCTAAAGGTGGCTACTTTAAGAACCTAGAATATATTTTCAGTTGTTTCACACTTTTTTGTTAAGTATATAATTCCACATGTGTTAATTCATAGTTTTGATGCCTTCAGTGTGAAGCTACAATTTTCATAGTCATGAAAATAAAGAAAACTCTTTGAATGAGAAGGTGAAAGCCTCAGATCGACTGCTGCTATGCTAGTGCTACCAAACAGAACAGCGGGGCAGGCTATAGAAAACCGGCTTGAGGTCACTTACTGGAGCAAATTCAGGTGTAACATTCAACAAACCCTTCAGCACACAAATCAAACCAGAAGCGCCAGATGACATCAGAGGTCCAGAGAAAGTGAAGAATAAAAGATGCATGCTTCAGATCAGTGGAAAAAGTAGGCTGGCAAACCTGGATGTGTTTTACCAGTTTTACAAGCAAGCAGGAAGGCTCTGTTGCAGCAATGCCTGGCCAACAAGTGCTTTAGCTGCCAAACTGAAAACATTTGAGTCTAGCATCTCTGTTCCACATGTGTTCAGATAAGACGTGCGTTTAGTACGTTCTTAATACTAAACATCGTCTATGTGACTCCCGTGTGTGCACTACAGTTTCACAACTTAAGACTAAATTAACCACATATCAGAGTTACCTCATTTCAATGTCTTTAAACAGAACAAAAGTTTCATAATGGTTACCAACCACTGGGCTTTAGGAAACTAGTGAAATGACAGTTTTTGTCAAAGCTTTTAGACTATACATTTCTACGAGTTGTAGCAGAAACTGGTTCAGTGTAAAACCAAAAAGGGTAAATGACATGAAGAGTTCTGTATGAATGAAAAATGCATTGCAGCTATTTAGGGTGTTCCTCTGTGGGCTGCCAGGTGAGTGTGAGATCCCTCCAGATTGGACCCATCTGTGGGATTTCCCAAAACACGCATCACTCACCCATGCTGGTTTCTTAGGACCTCGTCTGTGGGAGGAAACAGGAAGTTTAACCAAACTTGTGCAAATGTTAGATGTGATCACTTTCTCAGTAAGTGAGGAGTGACACTGTGGAAGTCAGTGACAGTGAAAATGAGTCAAGTGGTGTCACGTCCCAGCAACATCCAGAAGTTCTGCTATTGTCAGGCGAAAGTTGTTAGCGTCAGGATTATTTTAGTAGCTGACTAAACTATCAGCATTTTCAGTAACATTTTTTCATTAGTGTTTATCTAATATACCTCCAATGCTGTGAAAATGTTTCTACTATATCTTATCTGGCTTGTGGTGAGCGAGAGAGATCCAGTGCTGTTATAGGACTTAAAACGCTGAACGAGATTCTGTTTGTTTTACCTTTTCCTCTGCATAGCTGTAAACTGTCCCACTGAAGAGATCCCCACACACACAGACACTTTTGGGCGTGAGATGGATCGAACCAACTCTGAGGCAAAGGGAGTTGAACAAAATGTTTGCAATTATTTATTTCCAAGATTGTTTTTCGATTCCTCGTGAAAAGAAAAGGAATTTAAAAAGGACACTTTGTTAATCTGTCTGACTGCAGGAGAATAATTAGGTTTCTTTAGGTCAGTAAAAGGCAGAGCAAAAGGATAAGTTTGAAAGCCAACTTTTCCAAACTGGGGAGTCACTCCATTGTTCAATTATAATCATGTAATTTTTGGTAAACAAAAGTCAGAATAAAGTCTAACAGTCTGCATTTTGACCAAAAAATCCCAGACATTTTTTTCTCTATGTGCCCTAAAGCCTAAAAGGATTTTGCAACTTGTAGGAAAGTGCTTTTTCAGCTTCTTTGCTGATGAGGAAACGGATGTTATTAGGGGGCAAAACAACTGAACAGGAATTTGAACATGAATTCGACAGAATGGACCAAATTTAATCCTTAGTTCCAGTTACTAACAAGTTGACCAAACTTCTGCTTAGTGCAGTTCTGCTCTGGGAGTTTAAAAATGCATGCGTATTTTCATTAGCTGGGGAGGTGGTCTTTGGTTAATGTTAGGCATTTTAGTTTTTAGTGTGTGTGGGGGGTTCTGAGGGACAAAAGGAGAAAAACAGATGGAGGGAAAAGAGAAGGTGGGAGGGACTAAGGAAAAATGAAGGGACATAAGGCGATTTTAACACTAACTACTACCAGACGGGGAGGTGAGGGGAGCTCCAGCGTGAAAAAACAGGGTGGCGAAAAGAAAAGGGAACTGTCAGAAAAGAGGGGGAGTGCTGTGGTGGGACTGGCCAGGAGGCGGGGCCAAGGGAGGAGGAGAAGAGAGGGGGAGTGAGGAATTTTTTCCTAAACTGATGATTTTTTTTCTCCCCATCTGCGGAAAGAAGGGGAGGCTTTATGTAATGGGCAGGATGCAATCACTGAGGGAAAAAATCACTAAGTGGCTCTTATAAACAACCACAGCTATGCTGCCTTTAATAGCAGCAAAACACTGATTCAAACCAACACCCCTAGCTTTCAGCGTGGTCCACGGGCAGACAGAACAATCCCACATTCCTTCCTCAGATCCCATCACCCTAAAGGCTCCCACCGAACTTTTAGCTTTTTCCTCTTCGTCATCCCGAGGCGGTGACTCATGGATGTGGATGGAGCCGGGAGGAAATGACAGGGAGGCTAACCTAATTTGTGAGAGCTAACTACAAACAGATTCATGTGATTTGCAGTATGTCCACTGTTAGCCCTGGTCACAAGTAGCTGCTGATCTGGGCGAGGCTGGGTCACCCCTCCTCCCCAACCCCAACATCTTTATAAGACACGGTCACCCAGAACCGGCTCAGATCTGCGCAGCATTTACTCCACATGATGCTGGAAACATTCCTTTAACATCAGCCTCCATGTTTGTCGCGTTGCATCTCACCACGTCTCGCTTGTCAACAGCACATTTCTGTTCCAACTGCGTGGCCACGCCTTCAGCCAAGAAGGCAGAGCTGGTGAGTGAGCAAAGCCACTGAACTCCCAGGCTCACAAAAAGATTTCAGGAGGCATTTTCCTTTGCGATATAGTGCCACAAAATGGCAGATGGTGTTCAAGAGAAACGTTACAAAAGGCTATGACGTTAAAACCACAGAGTTAAAGAGGGCCAGGAAAACATTCTCCAAAACCACACCCGAGCCTTGATCCAGGTTTTTAATCTGGTGGGCTCAGGAGAAACAGAATAACTTGTTCTAATCTTTCCGCTTTAACAGATTTTCTGTTCTTGGTTTACAAAACATGGAGCTCAGCAGCTCCCACCAATGGGCGTGTTATTACCTGCTATGGGATGCTTATTATGCCAGAAATGAGTAGTCTCTATCTTCATCCAAGTTAAACTGTTTAAAGGGCAATTCTACCACATATTAAGGTCATGTATGTAATATTCTGAATTTGAAGAGCAAAAAAAACCAAAAAAAAAACAATAATTCTTTGAACGATTCTCACAGTATTCTTACATCTGCAAAGAGAAATAACCTTGGCCATTTTAACTGACCTAAAACAGAAAAGGTTTAGTGTCAGACAGAAAGAAAAATAAAGAGTATTTTTAAACAACGCCTGTAATTATCTGGTTTCAACTGTAAAAGCTGAGCCTTTATCAGGCAAACAAGTGCTTTCTTCCCCCAGGGAGATGCTTCAGCTGAGAGCGACGATGACGACCAGAATCTCTGTGTGGGGGTTGGTTTGTTTTGCCTGACCAGCACTGCCGACAGGGCGGGGAAGACGCGTTGGGCTCAGCTACTCTACGGCGTGGAGACAGCGTCAGGACCAGGTAAATACATCAGGCCAACAGCCTATTAGCAGCCCTATCACAGCACATAGGGTCTGTTTAAATGTACTATGCCATGATCCACCACTGTGTGTTACTGCACTCTGAAGGTTTTCTGGATCAAACAAAAAGCAGTCATTTTGAATAAATTAGAATATGGCTTCCAACAAGGATCATTTGTCAGATTAAAAATACATTTTGAAAAAATCTCTAAGCAAGTATAAACCTACTTTTCATTCAGCTCACATTTCTTTATTACTAAAAAATATTTTTCTTAATTGGTTTGATGTAATTTTCTAATCTTAAATGTCATGTTTTCATTTAATTTACCTTACCAATTATCAAATTGGCTTTTTGATAATATTCACATTTCTTGACTATGATTGTTTTCCCATCCATCCACCTTCTTCCACTTGTGGGAGAGTATGACTGTAATTATACGGAAATACAACAATAGGCCCCCCATGATGTAACATTATTTCCCTTTTACATCCTCCAAAGGATGTTGTAACCTGCGTTTTTTTGTCTTTTGCAATATCCGGCAGAGCAGAGATGTTGGACAGCTTTTTTATATTTATTTATTTTTTCACAAAGTAGGCTGACAGGAAAGGGGGTTTTGAGAGAGGGGGGAAGGCATGTGGTAAAGGACCTCAGGCCGGAATCAAACCTGGGTCAGCCACCACGAGGACTCAGGTCTCCGTATATGAGTCATGCTCACCACCCCTGCTCCATCGGAGCACGCCCCAATGTTGGACCGCTTAAAGCAACATTTTGTAGTAACCCTTTAGTTTCACCCCCTTATAGCTGGTGAGGAGCACAAAGCCCTAAAACTTTCAAACAATTCAACATCTCCAGGACCTGACAATCTCGAGCCTTACATCCTAAAATTAGCGGCCAAATTTTATTGCACCTCCTTTGAACCACCTGTTCAACCTCATTCTAGTTACAAATGAATTTCCACTATTGTGGAAGTCAGCTTTTGTTCTACCACTGTGTAAAGGTGGTAACCCAATGCTTGTGAAAAATTAAAGACTAATTATAAACTTCTGGAATCTCTCATCAGTTTTTAGCTAAAAGAATTTCCATCTGACAATATCTTATCTGATTTTATAGGAAACATAGCACAACCACTGCAGCATTAAAAGTAGTCAATGAAATCACCACACTGGACACTAAACTTCATTGTGCCCTCTGTTCACAGACTTCACTAAAGCTTTTGATACAGTTGACCATTCTCTACCGGAACAAAGACTCACTGCATGTGGACTTCCACTTCAAACGGTTAAATGGTTTCATAACTACCTCTCAGACTGGACTCAATGTGTAAAGGTAGATGGACTCATATCACACAGACTCTATCAATAAAGGACTATAGGATCAGTACTAGGGCCTCTACTATTCATTCTCTTTATCAATAATATAAATCAGAATATCACAAATGGATGCTTACAATTCTATGCTGATGACACAATAACTTTTTGTTCTGCGCCCTTACCCTTACAAGCCATCACTTAGTTATAATTAGCTTTTGATACTACAAGGAATAACCTCCATGATCTAAAACTCATCCAAAATTCAGATAAAACCAAAAATATTGTTGTTCTCAAACACAAGATCCAATTCCCAAAACTCTGCCACAGACCTTTTAGGGTGTTCAAATAGAACCTGTTAGCCATTAGCAATTGGAATCTGAATTAACAATGGACATTTATTTGCATTCCATATTAAATTGCTTGTGAACCGACTTAAAATACAGTTGGGTTTTCTTTTTTTGAATCCAGGATTATCTGTCCTTTGAGGCCAGGAAGAGGCTTGTTTCTACCACATTCATGCCATCGTTGGACTTGGCTGATGGATTGTACATGCACTCATCCGTTCAGAGACTGAGAGCTCTGAGGTTCATCGCTGGCCTCAGAGCTTTTACACATCACTGTGTACTTTATGTTCGTGTTGGTTGGTCTTCTCTGGCATCCTTCAGGCTTCAACTGTACATACTTATAAATGTCGACTTTGTCAGCTTCCTTATTATTTACGAATGCACATCTATCAGAAATACACTGGTTCTTATCATCCTAGCTCTACCAACCTGTTTTTATTGTCAGTTCCAAATGTCTGATCTGAGTTGGGAAAGAAGTGTTTGCTGCTCCTTGTGCTTGAAACATTCTACAAAATGATTTTAAACTAAAGGAGCTGGTCTCCTTACCCCCATTTTTCACATCCACTCTGCTTGGTCCATTCCGTTCACGTATGTTCACACCCGACCTACGGAGCAACTAAGTTGTTATTTTCATCAATGGGAATGGTTCCACATCCTCCGTGACTACTCCAGTTTGTCAAACATCCGGTTTGTCAAAGTTAAATGGTGTAAATAGAGATATTTAACCACAAATGAAATATTTGTTTGCATATTCACAATAAAACTGTTTTATTGAAATATCAGATGCAAACCACTCTTTTTGCACCAAATAAGGAAGCAGAGTTGTCTTATCAACATTCCTGCAAAAGGATTTGCATTCTGCTTGTGACAATGATGTTTGCACATGTTCTCCTCTGGCTCCAGGAAACTTCAGAGCGGAGCTAGCCGGAGCAGCCGTGGATATAGTAGGCTTTGCTTTTCACTGACTCACATAGGTGGAACCGAGGATGAGCAATTGCCCATGAGGAGTCTTTTAAGTGGCAGGGAGGCTGTAACCTCAGCATGTAGCTGTTTTACCTGATTATTTTTATCCATATAGCAAAATGTGCTGCTTCTAAAAAATGTATATTTGTAATTCTCTTTTCAGGATTAAAATTGTGTATTTTTGTATTCTGGCTGAAGGTTGTAACTGATATGTAACCCCGCTGGTCCCTGTCTAAGCCAGGACGCTTTTGTAAAAGAGATTTTTAATCTCAATGAGATTTTTTTCCTGGTTAATCTATTTTGTTGGACCTACCTTGTTTTAACCTTATTTATGCTTTCTTTTACCTCCCTGCGTTTTTTTTATTTTATTTATTTATTTTTTGCTATGTGGTGATTATGATAACCACTTTGGTCACCATTATTGAGGATGTGAAAAGGGATACACAAATAAATGATTGATTGACAATAGTTGTAGGACACTGGTGTTGAGGACTGGACTTTGAAACTGCTGTCCCAGCCTAAACTGGGTGTGTTATAGGAAGCAAAGGTTTGTTTATTATTCGTACCAAACTCTTTATGATCATAGATAGGTCATATGTTATTTGTTGTTGTGAGTCTTGCTTGTTACCTATATTTATCATCTGTAAATGCTTGTAAATACAGACTAATTAAAAAAAGTCTATGAAAAGCTTTGATTTAAGCTTCTTTCTTTTAAAGCTTTGCTGATGTGTCTTTATCTCTGACAGCGACATGTAGCAATGCTGGGAAATAGATTAACTCCTAGGCTTTTTAAAAGTTTAATAAATGATCTTTCCATGGAAAAGCAGCAACATTCATATCAGATTAACAGTATGATTATTAAATGGTGATATTTAAATAGGACTGATTTACCTGATATAGTGGAGTGTGGTTTAAAAAAGAGCCAACCCACACTACAGCAACCAGTGGGTGAGAAGTGGCTTTCGGCGCCATTTCGTCTCATGTGAGAAACACTTTCCTCTGTTGTGATGCTTCACTTCAAAACATGAGAAACCTTTCCATAATTCATATAGAAAATGTTGTGCCGTCTAATTTCCAGCTTCTTCCAGACGGCCTATTTATCAACGTCTGGCTTTTTGTACACTGGGACTCACCAAGGTGGTTTAATGATTTAGACCAGGAACTCGTCATATAATCTTTACTCCAATAGACCCAAAGTCCATAGTCAAGGAGTAAGAGGGATAGAACAGAAATGAAGATGGGATACGTACAGATGTAGAAGGAGGTGGGGGCATGAGCTCCGTTCAGTTCAAGCTCCAGCAGGCTGGTGATCTTGGAGTCGTGTCTCAACCAAAGGGCCACACCCAAGACCACACCTCCAGCAAGCTACAACATACAACACAAGTAGCTTGGTTAATGATTCAGGAAGTGGACTACAGGTAATGAACATTTCAAAATGGACAATCTTGACATTGGTGAAAAGTGCAGAATCTGACACATTGATGACAACGATCCTGATGTCAAGTGGAAAACATGTAAATGACCATGCCCCAGAGGTACCTCCCAGTCACCTTAAAATAGTCTCCATTGGTTCCTAACCAAAGAAAACCACAAGGGAAGTCATGATGAACTTACAATAACTTCACCATCTGTTATTTTTGCAACTAACCCTAAAAGAGTCATGGGAATCTGTACAACAGATCTGACTAAAGCGGTAGTACTCACATTTTGTCTTGACAGTAACACAGAAAAAACAAGAATTAGATATAAAAAAAAGAAACAGCCAAACATCTGTTTCATTTAAAAGAGTAGTGCAAGAATGCTTTTTTATTATTTTTGTCCCTAGTAGAACATTTTATAAAAACAGCATTTAGGTATTCCTTTAGCAGGGTGTTTTTTTCCTGCTAGTTCCAGATAGTTGCACTTTAACTTTTCCAATGAAATAGAAAGTGTGTGCTGACCGTCGTGTTTATAACATGACTGACTGTAGACTGGCAGCTAGTTGATTATTACCTTTTAGAATGCCGCTGGCAGACACGTTGCTCATCAGATTCTTTATAGCTTCATGCTCTCGGCTGTCTCAACAGACCAACAGGTCCCTGAAGCTTCAACCAGCCAGGAACCAGCTGGCTGGTTGGTTATACAGCATCAATCAGACACCACTTACTATGAGGCTTCCCACGGCTGTACCTGATTTAAGTTGCAACTTTTTGATCTGAATTTATTAAGGAAATATGGTGGCATCAAACATGAAGACCCCCTGGCCTACTACTCCGTTCCCTGGCTTCCATCTTCAAGCCCACTGCATCAAACACATTGTCCTCTGTCCAGCTGTTGGCCATGCAGTTCCTCCCGGATAACACGATGGCTATCATTTTTGGAATTCACCATCGTTTTAGTATCCCATAAAGATACAAAAACCACAGGGTGCAACAGGCCAAGAAGATAAAAAAGGAGCAAGAGTCTTTTTATGCTCTCCATATTACTACTAAAAAGTGTACTTGAGGTAGTAGGTACTGTATTCAGATGATTTAAAAATAAATTATTTCTTGTTCAACAACATGGTTTTACTGGAAAATGTCCTCTGGTTACACATCCAGTACAAGTGTAACCAGATTGTTAATGACTTCACTAGAACATCTTCAAACAACAATATCAGCAAATATATATATATAGCATAAGGGTGAATGTGTTGCTTTCATATAAATAATTGTTGTCCAAGTCTTCGTGATGTTGATACAGCGATGACAATAAATGTGGAATACTTTGTGTTTTACAAAAGGGAACAATAAATCAAACTGATAAAAATGTAAGCTGAAATTCTAGGAATTCTTGTAAATGTCATTTAATTGTTTTGGACTCACTTTAGCAAAAAAAAAAAAAAAAAATGCATGAAGGACATTTCTATTTAATCTTTGGGAAGAAATAACTGAAGAAGCAGCTAGAACAGTCCTCTTACCACACCACAGGGCTACTGAGATGTAAAGATTAAACATAGAAGTCGTCACTAATGCTCCAACTGTTAACACAACTGTGTGATGCAGAAAAATATACTTTGGATTCACTCTGTTCAGTTTTGGTAGAACTCGTCAATAGGAACAGAAAGATTTCTCCTTGGACAGCATGGGAGGCTGCGAAACATCTCCCATGCTGTACTTGTACGGTAGAAGTGAGCAGAGATGCCGACAGAGACGAGTTTTGTCTGCCAGAGAGGATGATAAAACCAAGGAGCAGAATCTTTCCTTTTTTATGGCAAGCCAACTGCTGTTTCTGAGAATAGAGTTGAACCAAAACAGAATTCCCCTCCCCGTCCGTCCTCCGTCTCTGTTACTGAGGTCCATTCCACGGCTCCTTCAAGTTACTGCCTAGCAACCAAATAAACAGCATTACTGCAGAAGTGCAACACACACACACACACACACACACACACACACACACACACTCAGGGCTGGGCCAGGATCTTTTAATGGTCTGTTTGCACAACCGCTTTGAAAGTTGAGGCATTTGCTTTCATTCCTCCACTCCATACATGCTGGTTACCCCCCAAAAAAACTGAATAGTTTACTGGTGTCGCAGATGATTGTAAAATAAATGCTTCTGTCAGAAGAGAAACTGTAGGGAGATCCCCTTTAATGTCTTCTGAGAAGGCCAGTCATAGTGGGATTCACCCTACTGGTTGTGCTGTGTGAGCAGATTAGGGATCATTACTAGAAATTACATTAAATCTAGATCTGTGACAGGACAGAGAGCAGCATGGGACAGCTGAAACCTTTCTACCCAAATAAAGGGGAAGTCGAGTTCCCAAATTAGTTCTGCCGAGCAGACAGGGACTCACAAGCCAGACAGGCCGCTCTGCTTTCCAATTAGAAAGTAAAAGGTAGTTATTGGCAAGTTTACAACCCTGTAAACAAATAAGGTATACAGGCAGACAATTTTTATTGGGATTCAAAAGCAGTGAAGGTGAAGACTCAAGAGGTTAGATTAAAACTACCAGTCATGATTCAGAAACATTTATGTCAAAAATTCTTATCTACATTTTAATTTCCCAATATACCAAGTACAAATGCTCGTCCTTAGCTTCTACCACACTGCTTTTCAGGTCACCCCAAATTAAACATACAGGCTGATTATCATGAACTGGCAGTTATGGATGATGTCATATGGCTTTAAAGGAACAAGTTGTAAAGTTGCACTTTCTTTGAGTTGTTTTCTGATAAAGTGAAGCGAAGCAGCACAAAGGATGACAGATTAAGCTAGACTTAACTTAACCTGACATAGCCTGGCCAGCTGACTGACTTACACCAGCTTGTCGGTCTGGACTGTCTCAGACTCTCCAGTCTAAAACTCGCTTTACCCACAATACACCAGCGCTTTTCTGTAACCATAACAGTTAAGATGGCAGCTGCAACGGAGGGACGTTTTAATGATGGCCTTTATTATGTCCTGATTGAGCTGGACATATCTTTAACAACTCAACAACTGACTGCTTTAATAGCTAAAACAGAGCGCGTTGCTTGGAGTTTGCAGGCTGCCTGAAATTAAGCTTCCATGGCTTTTTGTGACTTTGTGGTGTAAGGTTGGGACGGAAGCTGTAGTAATACTTACTGTACTGTCTCTGTGTCATGGTTCAGCTATTAAAAGACAAACACGTTTTCTGTTCTACCAAAGAACTTCTCACAGTTCTTGTGGCGATGGTATATTTTCTGTTGCTGTTAGCAAATTTTGGCTTGCTGTATTGGTGCTAGTTCCCCATCCCAACCTCAACCATTAGCTTGAGTCAGCAAGTTTGTTTGCTGTCAGGATATTAACCCCTGAACAGGGCGGATTTCATCCAACATGTAGATCTATTTGTTTTTTTTTTACACTTTTTTATACCACAGTAATAGTTTTAGAAGACACATGGTCCTTACAGTTAAGACCAAAAAATATGATTAATTACATTATGACATTATTTTAACTTCCTCACTTCTCTAAACAACACCGCCATCAGCGGTGTTGTTTAGAGAAATAGATCATTTAAAAGTGTCAATCCCTGTTTATCAAAAAAGTAGTAATAATGTTAATATCCTTTAATATCCTTTCAGTAAGTGTTTACCTTTGATTAAGCCGTGCAATTATTATTTTTTATTATAATTGCTTATGTTTATTGTGCCACTGTGTGCTCACTGGTTAGTTTAATTTAGAACTGATCTCAACGGGGGAGCTCAGACCGCCAGAATGTTATTGAGCGGCATTAGCGCTAACATTTAAACAGCTAGCGTTAGCTTATGTTGTCTGGGAGGAGGATAATTACTTCAGTGTTGCAGATACAGGAGCTTAACCAACCATTTTACACTTCTCTCACACATCATTATCGCAGAGTAAGCATTGCCAGCGTGTGCCATCGTTCATTTGTTTCAATTATTGTTCAAAAATGGTTCGGCATAAATAGGCTAGCACTCTAAAAACAAAGCTTTTTCAAACAGTGAACCTGCTCTACAGGCTTATTCACACAGGCTCCATCATTTGTGTGTTTGCTCTCCATTGCAAATAGAAGCTATTCTAATCAGTGCTGTCATTCACACTGGCTCCATGGGAGCGGCATGGCGGAGAGCCCGCCTCCGTCGTCCGTCAGAGGTACAGATCGAGTCTATTTTTGACAGGTGACGGAGCACACATTCGTCACGTTTTAAAGCCCTGATCGAGCCCAACAGGAAGTCAGACAGGGAAAAAGTAAAGAACATATGGTACTTTTCAAAGTAAGAGACAAGCAATCCATTGAAGTATAAACATTACATCAGAAGTGGAGACATGAGAGCATCTGCAGTTAATTCACAACACAGATCGTTGGTCAAACTGGGAAAGTTCACTTTTGTTTATATGCAGCTGTATTCATGGCTGTTAGTGCGAGAACACTCCACTTCCTGTGTAAACATGCTACTCCCCCATCAACTCATGCTCTCCCAAGTCCCGTTGCCTCTATTGTCGACAGATGCATGAACGGATTTTAAAGGCAACAGATGACGAAGCGGACAAAGTCAGTGTGAATGAGCCGTAAATCCACTGGCCGTGCATTTCTTCTTAACTCCCACTTAGTTTGGGTTTCTTTGGGGGTTTTTTGTCCCAGCAATCTTTTGGGACCGAAAAGGCTTCTTTCTGACATATGTACCAAGCCGACCCAACTTGTTCAGCCTGCAGCGTTCAGCACTTTGACACCAACAGGTGCAAGGGTCACCTGCAGGTCCAGGGACAAAATTCATGGGATCCTAAAGACTCGTCTGAATCCACTCAAGGGTTCAATACCGGACCAACTGCCAATTTGTTTCTGAGTTTGTACCGAGTTAAAAAGATGCCAGTGGGACGTCATTAGAGCTGACTGGAGATTACTTTTGCAGTTAATCGGCACAGATAACAATAAGGCCATTCTACCAGTTCTGACTGGTAGAATGGTAAAAAGGCAGCTCAGAATCTAACTGTAACGATTTCAACATGTAGGTATGTCCTTTGAATTTCCCATGCAGTTACATGTTTAAAAACTGGGGAGAAAGTAGATTGTTTTAATGAGATGTACAACTCCAAGTAGATGAATGTTGTGAGCTTCATAATAAACATTAATTTTTACTATTTACGTCTCCAACATACTAAGAAACATTCAACAGTAAAGATTTTATCACTTAATGATAATTACAATTCTTCTCACAGCTTAGACAGATGTGCAGGTATTCCTGATAGCAAAATGATGACCCAGATTAAATGTTCTTTGGTCGTAGGCTACGTTCACACCGCAGCCTGAAGTGACCCAGTTCCGATTTTTTTGCCCATGTGCGACCTGGATCTGATCTTTTCATGACAGTCTGAACAACACAGATCGGATTTTTTCAAATGCGACCCAGGTCGCTTGGATATGTGGTCCTGAATCCGATACGTATCTGATCTTTTCAAATGCGACCTGTGTCTGTACGCCCGGGTCGCATTTATCCGACCTGTACGTCATTGATACTTGACAAACGTCACTAACGGTGGACCTGGCTAAGCCAAAGAGGTTGGCTAAAAAAAAAAAAAATGATTGGCTATTGCGCGGTAACAAATACCTGTTGCAAGTCCATACAGCCCCACAGTAACGTGTTTACTCGCTGCTATGGCCGCTGAAGATGTGTGTTTTTACGTGAGAGCGCTAAAGAGATCCGTTCAGACGCACATAAAGGTTGCCTTTGTCATTCGAAAATTATGAATGAAGTCCGTATCAGTAAAGCCGCTCACGTCTATAATATTTGTCTATCCTCCTTTTAGATCTACTGAAAAAAATTGCGTTGGTAATGTGCTGGCTCCGGTTGGAGAATAACGTAAATAACGCAAGATACGCTGCAGCATTACAATCCATGTTTACTTCTGCAAACAATGAGCACGCTTTGCTACCTATGACGTCATTGCGTCCTCTACTGCGCATGCGGGACACTTAGGTGTATAAATTCAGTTCACACAGGAGATCACATACAAGTTGCATATATTTGGAAATGTGAACGGACACGCAAAAAAATCAGATTTCACAAAAAAATTGGAATTGAGCATCAAGGCCTGCAGTATGAACGTAGCCTTAGTCTTCCAGCATTTTACCATTCACAGCACATTGCCCAGGGTGACACAAGCCCACTACCCGTAACCTCTACTTCCTCAGCCACGCCTTTTATCATGCAGAGACATGCTGTTTAACATTGAGAAGCAGATCAACTTCTGGTGAAGATCTGTTCTAGATGTGGCAGAGTATGTCGCTCTAGATTGTCTGATTACAAAGAGAAAGTTCAAATGTGCTGTGACAGAAAAGGAGAGTTACTTTTTTCTGTTGTCACACATAAGAAGTGAAGGAGGAAAGCGGGACTGAGCAACAGTGAAAAGGAAAAGAATAAAGTCTAATTTCTTCCAAGTTTCTATAATTGTCGGAAAGCACGGCTTAGGTTTCCCCACCGACTCCCCCACTACAGTCTATTTCTGCCAGCTGCAGAAGTGGGATCTAGAATGTTGAGCATGCTGGGGGTTGGGGTCCTGTTTGCTGTTCCCGTAAGTCTCCTACAAGACCACACAAACCCTCACTACAACTACACACCACCACCAATGCCCTATAAAACACAGTTGTTATGCTCTTATCATTTCTTTAATGGGAATGATGACATAAGCACATTTCCTTCAGCCTAAGATAAACTGATGCTTTTTAGACATTACTACTATGCCTGCTCTCTAGTTTTAAAAGGTTCTGAGTCTTTTTCTGTTCTTTATTTTAAACGCTGGCCAACTACAAAGCCTACGGTGAGGAGAGGTTATCTGCTAAACTATAAGAGGGTGTTACGGTCAGGTTGAACTAAAAAAGGCAGACAGAACGCAGACTCCATGGCGTTGAGCTCATGGCTCTGTGGGGGCCTGGCCATCTGTTGTTAAGACTCAGACCTCTTCCTGGAGCTGGGGAGAATACTTTATTACTTCGATGCTGCGCAGTGGACTTGAGGGCTAAGGCTGACTCACATTCTGAATATGTAGCTCAATGTGTGAGGCATCATCTGGCTACGGGAACCTCAGAAAAAGCCGCTCTTCCTGCTTGTCATTACCCCAGTTAAACACAATAATATCTCTGTGCTGGAGCTCTGCATCAAGCATTTGAACTGGAACGATCACAAACTCTGTTTAGCAGCAAACAGGTGGTCCGCTGACTCCACTTGCCCTGCGAGAAAAGCAGTGGAGTGACTGGCATGCAACATGTTATGCTGCAACGCCCCACCCCCACCTGTTGCTGTGGAGTGCTAGTCAGCTGAGAAAGGCTCAAGGTTTCTTCTTTTCATTTTAACATCATCAATCGTAATCAATTCAGCTTTTTGGAAATATTTCCTGTCAGAATAACACCCATCGGTCTCATGTAGGTAATTCTGTTTGTAGACTACAGATAGCAAATTCTAACATGGTTGCTAGTAGGCAAAACCAATTCAGTTATATTATATGATTTCTTTTTAAAATATAAATATATTTGTCTTAGTATTATGACACCATAGAACAGTAGTACTGTGAGTATAAGCTATCACACTGTGCCTAGACCTCACGAGACACTTTCACAACTCTCAACACTGACCTCATGCACAGTTGGAAAAACATGTGAACTCATGCACTAAAGAAAAAATAAATACTGAGTTATTTGTGTCAAAGATAAAGCCCAATTTGGACATAATATGGTACAAATGCAGCCCAGTGACTGGTGTGTCCATGACTTGTTTTTGAATGAACTGGCACTGTAGCATTGGCCATCATACAGTGTGTGTTAATGCCACAGAGTTGAGGGATGTTTTAGAGGCAGGAGTTACCAACAGAGGTTTAAAGACAGGGGTGCAGGTGACCAAACACAGACGATGCCCTGTAAACGCGTTAAACACCATTAGCACCACTCAACGGCGTTTGACACACAGCAGCAAACTCTACAAAGTGCTGGTAATGCTGTACATGTGTAAAATGCTAAATGCACGGACCGGCTGACGTATTAGCCTACCCTTTACCTTTAAGGCTATCTTTTTGTTTGCACCTAAAACATGTAATAAGTTTGTAATGTAAAGGTAATCCATGAAAACTGGAGTGGTAAAGCGAAAAAACGCTTTAATTTGCATTCACTGGAAAGCGATACGTTGAAGACTTTGTCCCAAGAGCCAGCTTCTTCAGCCGAGGATCAGAACGCCAAGGTCCCCGCCCTCGACTGCCGCCCATCCAGGGAGGGGGGGAGCCGCTGCTCCTCCACGTCGAGAGGAGCCAGTTGAGGTGGCTCGGGCATCTGGTCAGGATGCCTCCTGGACGCCTCCCTGGTGAGGTGTTCCAGGCACGTCCCACCAGGAGGAGGCCCAGGGGAAGACCCAGGACACGCTGGAGGGACTATGTCTCCCGGCTGGCCTGGGAACACCTTGGGATTCCCCCAGAGGAGCTGGCCCAAGTGGCTGGGGAGAGGGACGTCTGGGCCTCCCTACTGAAGCTGCTACCCCCACGACCCGACCCCGGATAAGAGGAAGAGGATGGATGGATGATTTTGTCCTGGTAAATAATCTTGCATGAATGCACTGATTCTCCTGCATTACCTGCTGTTTGCATAGAGACGCTAGACTGACATGAACTGAAAAAAATAACCAGGCCACTCTGCTTGTATCTTCTGCGGGGGCTTTAATAACGCCTTGACCAGCTGCCAGAAACGGACTTCATGTACAATAAGCCATTGTCCCAAAAAGAAAAGAAAAAAAAACAATAGTTTAACAATCGGTTGTCCCACTTTTAGACTGAGCCACTCATTCCAACTCAGAGAGCAAGATGACAGCAGTCTAAAGTCTAAAACTGAGCAGAAAAATGGCGACGGTAAAGTGCCAAGTGAGAAGGGAGGGTGTTGGTGAGATGGGTGAAAATGGCCAACCCTCAGATGTTTCCATGATTCACTTACCCAGCAGCAGCACAGAGCTTTGACTCACCAAATGGAAACCACCATGTCCCCCCTACACACACACACACACACACACACACACACACACACACACACACACACACACACACACACACACACACACACTTTGGGCGGAGGATGGAATCCAAACAAAGCTTTTCTCCAGAGCCAGCAGGACGTGGAACCTCGAGAAGCCTTTGACGCGTTCTCGACCGACCAAGACAAAGACAATGTGGGGAGTCGGTTCGGTTCGGTTCGGTTCGGGTCTGCAGACGTTATTTACATGGGTCCAGTCAGAGGTCCAATTAGTCCTGCCTTTAGACACTGTCCCACAGAGAGCATGCGCGCCTCGGCAAATTAAACCAACATGCGGCTCTTTCAACGGAATGCATTTAGTCTAATTAAACAACACAGACACGCGTCGATTAAAAATAAGAGACATAAGAGTGAGATAAGAGTTGGTAGCTCTGAGTTTAAACATATGGGCGAGACGAGGAGGGGCAGCGGATAGTGAAGCCCAGTGGTTGTCATTTGTAACGGACTGGCAACCGAGACCAACCTAGAGGCGAGCAGACGCGGCGGCCCTGGCTCTCAGTAAGCAGGTCACCTACCCAGAAGATGAAATTGAAGAAAAACAGCAGGTACTTGATGCACTTGGTGCAGCCTTCGACTCCCATGGCGGTCCGGTAAGACGGGGGATTCACGACGGAGCTGGTGAAACGGCAAAGTATGCTCGAATAACGGGCTGGAGATCAACTGGAAAGCCCAGACTGGATTTAGACTCGTGGAGGGAGGCGAGGCAACACCCAGCTCCTCCTCCTCTTCCTCCTCCTCCTCCTCTTCCTCCTCCTCCTCCTCCTCCCTCCTTGACTCGGTCAGCCCAGGCTTTCTGTGGACGGGCTGCGCCCACCAAGAGGTTCTCGATCACATCACTGAGGTCCATCGTTTAGTGCCAAACCAGGTTTGAAAATGAAGCTCAGATAAGAATTAAGCCTTTTTGTACCACAAAGGGGAAATTCGAGCGTGCGGTGGCAAAAACACACAGTGTCACACTAAATCAGAAATGAAAGAAGAAGAAGAAGAAGAAGAAAACAGCTAATCTAATCTAAACTTATCAGAAAGGCTCAGATAAAAAAATAACACCAGAGGAAGAATGATACAGTGACTTACAACACGGCAATGTGGCATAAAAAAGAAGTGAAATATTAAAGTTCAATAGGGGAAATACAGCAGCTGAATTGCACAACGAAGTGAGAAAAACATGCAATGTGCATGATTGTACAAGCAACACCCAGAGTAGCAAAACAGATGTGTGCAAATGGACAGTAGCACCTGAGAGACAGTGTTGATTCATGATCAGAACCTGTGCAACCATCAGCATGAGGAAGTTATTGAGTCTGTTGTGAGCAGCAGGGATTATAAAGTATGACAGCAGCCGGGAGGAAGGACCTGCAGAAACACTCCTCCTTAGAGCATCTAGGATTCAGCAGTCTGTCACTAAAAGAGCTCTCCAGCTCTGCAGCAGCTCCATGCATGGGGTGGGAGACAGTGTCCATCAGTGACGTTATGTGTCTTACAGTCCTTCTGTCTCCCACCACCTGCACCGGGTCCAGAGGACATCCCAGGACAGAGCTGGTCCTCCTAATGAGTTTATCCAGCTACTTCCTCTCAGCTGCAGATAAGCTGCTGCTCTAACAAACCCCACCATAGGAGATGGCTGATGCCACCACAGAGGTAGAGAAGGTCTGCAGGAGCGCTCCTTCCAGTCCTGAAGACCTCAGCCTCCTCAGCAGGTGGAGTCTGCTCACACACTTCCTGTGATTAATTTCTCCCAGCTGCAGTCACACTTTACAGTGTTTTTAATGGTTGCACAGCTTCTGATCCGACCATTAATTGTTTCCACTGTCCCCAGATGCTAAGGAAACTTGCTCACACCTTAGCTAGGGATGCTGCTGCACTATTATGCATATTACATATTCTATTATCGTGTGTTTTGTAAACAAGCTGGAGTTTTTTTCCACAGTCAGATGTATTCCACTGTGCAATACTGACTTTACTTTTGTCTTCTACTCTTGGTGTTTCTTTAGAGCTAACTTTAGATTAGACTGCTTTGTTCTTTTTTCTTCTTCTCTTGTTTTTTTTTTCATTGCTAATAATTGTGTGTAACTGTCTGTGTGTTTGCCACTGTCACACCCGA
Organism: Fundulus heteroclitus; assembly: GCF_011125445.2. Classification (NCBI taxonomy): domain Eukaryota; kingdom Metazoa; phylum Chordata; class Actinopteri; order Cyprinodontiformes; family Fundulidae; genus Fundulus; species Fundulus heteroclitus. The sequence continues at coordinate 27,269,145 of NC_046364.1, read as the reverse complement.
ATGTGTGACCTTGGTGCTACCAGCCTGTAGCTGTTCAGGTCTTTGGGGTGTGTGGTACCACACAGGAAGTCTTCCACAGCTGTGGTACTCTCCTCTGCTGATGTTGAGGACACCAAATAGCCAACCTACCCAGCACCTCGGGAGCCTGGAGCTGATGCCATCCGGACCAGCAGCCTTCCTCATTCTGGTCTTTCGAAGGATCGTCCGGTCAAACCTCAAAAAGTGCTGGTTCAGCTTATTCACCCAGCTGATATCACCTTGATGACTCAAATGGCCTTCAGGCTTTTTCAAACCGATGTCTTGTAGCTTCACCTCCAATTCCTTGATTCCTCATTTCTTTTTGTACAGTTTCCAGATCCTCTCTCCTATCCGTGTTTTCCTTTACAATAATAATAAAAAAAAACATCTTCAAAGATGTAGGCATATTCTGGAGCAAACTCACAAACAATCAATTTGAATTCCATGTTGTGAGGCAACAAAACGAGGAGGGTGAATACCTTTGCAAAGCACTGTACATATTAAAGATTACAAAATAGAAAAATTAAATTTTGATGATGCATATCTGAATGACAATAAAGATAAATCTATGTTAAATCCCACCTGTCCTCTTGCTAGTAAGCCCACTTTGTTTTAACTGAACCATATTTTGTAAGCAGCAGAGAATCTGAGACTTCATACAGGGTAGTGTTACAGGCTAACTTTTTTGCATGCATTTTAATTGTACTTTACAGTTTTTGCTTGTTCAAACAAACCCACAGGCTAACACGACTTCCAGAGGCAGAACAGAGCTGTTCCTACTGGAAACAGCTGGCTGATTCCCTTATTCTGCCATAAAGCTTTCATGCTGCCTAAAGTGACTAAGCCATTGCCATGATGCAAATGTTTTTAGGAATGAAAAAATGTTACAAACTAAGAAAAAATACAGCGTAAATAATGGTAGCTTTTTTTTCATCAATTTAAAGGTGCAAAGTGAGCGAACAAAGGTAAAAAGTGTGGGACTCTGCAGGCTTATAGTCAGCTGTATCAGCCAATTCTACCAACAGGTGCTAACGCTCTCCACTGTCACATGTAGGTTGAAACACAGACAGGGTAGTTGTGCTGCTTCAGCAGGGTCACTTTCAAAGCCGGCTGGTGTGTCAAGATGCACTGTTCAAGCTCCTCTGAAGAAGCACAAATGGGCAACATTGACAATCATAGATGCAGTGGTGGCACAGCAGTGGAACATCATAGAAAGCGTATTTCCTTTTGAAACAACCACTCCGACCACACAGCCAACTATCTTCAGTGTAGAGAAGCACAAGAAGTCCTGAAAGTGAAAGCATGGCCCGTACACGACCCTGATCTGAGTCAGACGCCTTTGAAGAAGCTGACGTCTACAGAAGGTCTGTGGTTAGTTCTCTGAGATGAATAAAACCCTACCATGCATGAGTACCACATCAATGGACAAACAGGACTTTGGACCATCAAGCAACACTTTAGCTTCTTTTCTCCGTAGCCCAGGTAACAAGCTTGTAGCCCGTGTCTAGCATTCGTCTGTGCCTGGTGGCTCTTGATTCACCCACTACAGCCTCAGTCAACTCCTTGTGAAGCTCCTCCAAATTCTTGAATAGATTTCTCTCTTGACAATCCTCTCAATGCTGCGGCTCTCCCTGTTTCTGGTTCACCTTTTACTGCAACGATTCTTCCCTCCACTTCAGCAATGACCTTTAGTGTCTTCCCCTCCTTGTGAAGGGTCTTCACAAGGACCGTCTTCTGGTCATCTGTCCAGTCAGCCGTCTTCCCCATGATGGCGTCGCCTACTGACCCAGAGGTGGAGACCTTTTAGGGCAGGGGTGTCTCATTTCTATACTGGGCCTGTTTAGCTTCAATAAGTCATTAAAAGGGCCGGTTGCACGTGTATAGATGATACTTTTGATTTCAGAATTTCATTTCAGTTCACATGGAAATATAGAAAATGCACAGTAACATAAAAGTAGCACCCTTAGGCCCAGTCTATACAGTTTATCTGCAAAAAAAATAAATTAAAAGAAAGCTGATATTTGGGTGAGTTACACTTTAAACTCTCATCATTCTGCATCACCTTTCTCTTTTTGGACATTTTTGGGTTGTTTTAATGTGTTGTGGAAAAACTGACATCTAGTGGTAGGATGTTGTTAATACAGTTTTAAAAACAAAATTTGCTACAGGATGCACAGATTTAGCCACTTTCTACAATTTAAAATGATTTATGTCTGTACCTTATGACATGATGTGCCTTTTTTGGTTCTCAGGGACCGGATAAACTGCCTTGATGGGCCGGATTCAGCCTGCAGGCCTTGAGTTTGACACGTGATTTAGAGGCTCAGGAACCTTTGCAAGTGTTCTGTCTATATATATCTATATCTATATATATATATATATATATATATATATATATATATATATATATACATATACACACACTGTGTGTGTATATATATATATATATATATATATATATATATACAGTGTGTGTATATGTATATATATATATATAGATAGATAGATAGATAGATAGATAGATAGATAGATAGATAGATAGATAGATAGATAGATAGATAGATAGATAGATAGATAGATAGATAGATAGATAGATAGATAGATAGATAGATAGATAGATAGATAGATAGATAGATAGATAGATAGATAGATAGATAGATAGATAGATTATTTTTACTACACTACGTTCAACAAACTCAAACTCAAACTCAACTGCTGGTAGGAAGTTCAAGTCAGAGCTTTAATCTGAAAATGACACCAAACCGAACAAACTGTGTTCGTCCCAAGTTGGATCCTCTAATAGTAGCAATACATCACCAAACTGCAGACATATTCACCTGTTACATCCCCAATTACAATTTAACAAACACCAAAGGACTATTTGAACATATGCAGCATTGTGTCTACAAGCAAAAAAACAAAAACATAGAGCACAATCAATAATCTCAGTAAAACAGTTCTGCAGACTTCCATCAGGCTATTTGGACTCTTTAGTCTCTCTGGAGTTTGCCGAGACGACGTAGGGCGTCTTCAACAATGTCCAGCTCATGCCGGATGTCTTTCACCATGTTGTTGATGTTGGAGGTGTCCCTCAGGACGTCCACGCTCTGGGTATAGGGGTTGTAGTTCACTGTGAATGGACGCTTAAGCGTCTTGGCAAACTCCCTGCAGGCAAAGCACAGTTTTTTCAGTGTTATTAGCCAGGTTAAGATTCAGTGCAGGTGGAAAAAGGAAGAGAACATTTATTTCAAATTGTGTTTTCATTTATTTAGGATGTCATCATTTGATTCTTAACCCAGACTTTTCGTCTGTCTGGTTTGAACTGGTTGTTTAATAGCCATCCTAGAACCCCTCCAGTCCCAGCGCGTCATAGAAATGTTATTTACTGTAATGAACCTTTAAACCTGCACCATGGGTGGATCAGACAGTTCTGATAGAAGTCTGTTTGGTTTCTACTCCTAAGACCAAGGCTGTCCATGGCATGTAACAAAGACTCGCCCTTGGTAGTGGCCCTAGCACAGCCAGAAATGCCTTAATGGGTAGATCTGATTAGAAGTGGGTGAGTCAAACAATTCAACACAGCCATTTTTATCCAAATGTTTTCACATGTTCCTCTTTACCAACAAACAACCTGCTGCTGCGCTTTTAGCCTAAAGAAACCAATCTTCCCCAGTTGAGCTCTGCAGTTTTTGACTGGCATGAGCCTGTCAGGCTGAGAAGACAGAGAAATGTGACAAAGCAACATTAAAGCCATGCCATGATACATACATACATACATACATACATACATACATACATACATACATACATACATACATACATACATACATATATATATATATATATATATATATATGGGCAGAGCTCAACTGGGGAAGATTGGTTTCTTTAGGCTAAAGCGGTTATATATATATATATATATATATATATATATATATATATATATATATATATATATATATATATATTTGAATTATGCAAATATATAGTCCACAGACTATAATTCAGAAACATCATTTAGATTATGCTGTAAGACTTTCCAGTTTTCCTTGGAAGCTCGGATGTCTCTTTCTAAGTACAGCTCAACCAGCAGTTTCTATGAGGAAAGGTGTTTGAAAGCGTCATCAAAACACAACCCAGCATGCAACACACAATTGTCATGACCAGCTTGCTGACTTTTCTCATCATCATTGCATTATAAAGGCACCTACAACAGGGCACAACACACTCTAACAAAGAGCAAATCATAGCTGAAAGCAAGGACGTTAAGATGATGTTATGTCATCTTTGTCCAACGCGTCTAACCTTCTATGTAAAAGGCAACAGTATGATATTTAATGCAGACATGAAGCCAACATTCAAGCTCACTCTCATGTCCTCCTTAGATTTATGGCTGAGAAGGATCTCCACCGGAGTTTACAGGGGTCTAAGAATCTAGAGCAGTTTGGTGACTTGGGGAATAATCACTGCTGAACAGCTTTAAAACACTTCCATTGAACCGGGGGGGTTAACCTTTGGCTCGAGGGCTGAAATAGTCAAGTCAAAAGCATTCAAGGGCCAAGAAAATGACAAAAATGAATGGTGTAAAATTAGCTGTGAATTTCTTTGATGCTCTACAAAATATAATAATTTTGAATAAACAGATTAGATTATATCTATTCAGCATTTTTTCTAAATTAATTCTAGTCAGATTTCAATGCACCAAAGTCTGCATTGAGTAAGTTGTACATGGATATGGTCCCATTTACTGTGAAATTAAAGCGAATGTAAAAAAGTGGGATCATTAAAAGACAAATCTTTTGTTTTGTATCTAATCTTCAATTGTAAGATTTTAACTTTTGTAAAAATTTTTCCTTAAGATAACAGGTTTCCATCTGCACCAGACACCAGTGCTGGTCAGCCAAATATTTGTCAACATGCAGTTGAGGGGCCACACAACATAACTACAGGGGGTGCAAAAGGCCCCCGGGCCGCCCTTTGAACACGCCTGCATTAAACGGATAGCCGTGGCCTACATAAATTTAAATTATTTTATGCTGGATGAAAACTGAATCCTAACAATAGTCTGACTAATGTTTGTGTTAAAACTCTTGATCTGACTCAGCAGAAAATCAAGCTGATTAAAGATTGCTGATGCAGGCGGCACCAAGGCTGCAGCTCTCCGGAGTCCATGGTCGCCTCCTTAAACCCACGGTTCAGTTGATCAGCTTAAGGAACCTATCTTCAGAAATATGTTTTAGGTCATATATATATAAAACCACGCCCCTGTTCAGGCTCATGTGTTACTCTGTGTCTGTCTGGCACACATCATGACAACACCTAATGGCACCAGTAAAGGCTTTCCATTCTCTCAATACATCCAAGATTACCAGCATCTCTGAAGCACAGTCTAGTTGGCTATTGGGTGCACAGCTTTGTCTTCATGCCTCTCGTTGAAGCAGAGAAAGAGGATGTAGCTGTGTTGTCAGAGCCTACTGGGCCGGTGCTGACCCATTACCTCTGCAGTCTGTCATGAATGCAGCCGCACTGACCTGCCGGCCCTCAGATGTTTGCTGCATTGATTTGTTTTGGAAATCTGTTTTGCTGTTGTTAAATGTTTTCCTGACCATGCTGTGCCAAAGCTACTGTAACCATAGAAACAGTAGCTGGAGCTCACGGACCACACATACCTCTATTTTGTAAAACAGCCCCGCCACGTTGCCCTGGATTGTCCAGGAAGATCAAAAATCCTGCCAATCAAAGGCAGCCAATGGCAGCGCTGCATGTTTAATTGCCAATTGTTTGTCCTAATGTAGATTTTATTTTGATTACTGAGATGACCCACCTCCATCTCCCTCACCCAATTAATTAAGGTATTGATCAGACCAACCCATATCCTCACCCATATGTGAAACTTCTAGGTTGTCGAACGCTATCTCCTAAAGGCTCAGAGAAGCACTTATTCTTTATAAAGAGAGAGAAAAGTAATGGCAAGGTACTTCCCTGTGCCAAGTCCAGAGCAGGACAACAGTCTAGATGCCTACAGGTTTAGGCAGTAGAAGTCTAACTAACGTAAAAAGGTCACTTTGCGCTTTATTGGCATTTGTCTTAATTCATCTTGTGGTTTAACTGTTTCTTGGTTCAGATCCAGCTGGAGCAGCTTTGCCAGCTTGGATTCAGTCCACAGGCTGAGCCACAGGTTTCTCTCTGCCTCCATGGCTCCCCTCAGCAGCACTGAGGCTTTGAAAGTGAATATATAATGTTTTTTTTTTTTTTTGGATATACTTTAATTTAGCCATCCCATAAAATCATATATTTTCAATCTGAGCCCCTGGGACGAAGTTCCCTTTTTAGCCACTAGTTGGCAGCAGAGCTACTGTGAAGGTCTAACATTGATCCCCATTTTTTGTATTATTTTGAAGTAATGCATGGAAACCACATACATTATGGAATTGGTTGCATTTGACTTTGTAAATGGCCTTGAGATGACCCGTGTTGTGAATTGTTGCCATATAAATAAAATCGTATTGATTTGAAAACACAGAGCAGAAGAGAGGATGTTATTGTTGCAAACCTTTTACAAAATATTACAAAAAAGGAATCATTGTTTTAAAAGCTGGATTAGGGCTGACAAATTGATTTCTGAGGGACCCTGAAGGGTAAAGGAGAATGAAATACCTCAGCATACAGCTTATCTGGTGTGGATGGAGGAAGCTGAAAACAAAGCTGCAGCTGCTGAAATGGGAGATCCTTTCACACAGCTGCAACTGAGTGAAGATAAAAGGCTGCAGTGAAATCAATGTGAACATGCACAACTGGAGTGTTTGTCAGATGATCTTTTCATTCTTTGCATGATTATCGTGAAAGGTCATGATAATTATCTTGGAGAGGGATAGAAAGTGTGTTAAGCTGCCTTGTGCATAACTTCAGACACAGTTTTTAATGATGAGGCAGGTTTTTAATTTTAAGAGTAATGCATCGCTATTAGAATGACTGAGGCCTACACCACAACGAGGAACACCTAAAGGTAATAAACTTTTCAAATGTGTTTTCAATCAACATCTTTTCTTGTTAAATTACACTGACTAACTGCTGTAAAATCCTAAAAATAAGTTTAACCGGCCTTAGTTTGTTCACCTGTAGGATTATATCTGCTATGCAAGTTTTTTTTTTTTTCACTGTCTACATTTATCAGAGCTCATTGCTTTACTTTGTAAGGGTGTTACTACTTATTGATTTATCAAAAGCACATGGAATCTGGCATATAAGACGTTTTTGAACTTGAATCAACAGTGTCTCGCTAAAGATCCCTAACCATTAAATCATTTCACATTAATTTCTCCTGCAGCCACAGACCTATTTTAATGGGATTATATGTGGTAGAACAGCAGAAAGTAGCACATAACTGTGAAATGGAGGGACAATCATACATATTTTTCTTTTTAACAAATAAATATGAAACATACAGTGTGCAGTTGCATTGAGTCCAATTTACTCTGACAAATCTAAATTAAATCCAGCACATCCAGTACTTCTCTGAGGACCGTGGGGGTTTGTCAGAGAACAAACAGCACAAGTGAGATCTAGGAACACAGAATTCCTTTAAACTTCACCACAAAGAAGCAAAGGTTTCAAAACAGTATTCTATTTTTCTCACTCTGCTGAGTTCTGCTACTGTTTTCTAATTTGCATTGTTTGTTGATATTTCAGCTTTTAACTTTTTCTTCTATGTCTTTATTCTCTTCATACTAGGTACACCTGGTCTGATGTTCTGTTAGCTGTCACACCATCCAGGGAGGCAGATCATGTGCTATTACCATATAACATAGAAAGTACTCCTGGGTCAATGTGCGCTTCTTTTCTTTTTGTGTTTCTGCTCTGTCTTCTCTAACCCCCAGTCGGTCGAGGCAGATGACCGTTCACAATGAACCTGGTTCTGCTGGAGGTTTTCCTCCTCGTTAAAGGGGAGTTTTGCTCTCCACTGTCGCTTCATGCATGCTCAGTATAAGGGATTGCTGCAAAGCCATGGACAATGCAGACGACTGTTCCTGTGGCTCTACGCTCTTTCAGGAGGAGTGAATGCTGCTTGTCAAGATTTGATGCAATTTATTGGGTTTCCTTAGAGAGGAAACTTTTTGACCAATCTGTCTGTATGATTTGATTGAATTTGACTTTGGAAAGTGCCTTGAGATGACATGTATCATGTATTGGTGCTATATAAATAAAATTTAGTTGAGTTGAATTGAATTGAATTTTAGCATTGGAGCAGTGTTGTCACCCCAGAATGGAGAGAGTATGATACAACACCAAGCATACCGACACATGGACCTCCGCTTAAACTGACAGATCAGGGAGAACATTGATCAGAGGAGCAGCTGAGAGGTCCATCATGGTTCTTGGGGAGCTGCAGAGATCCACAGCTCAGGTGGGAGAATCTAAAGCTATTTTTTAATGGAAGACTGGCAATGAATGAATCAATGAGACATCTTATCAGCAGTTTTTACAAGCCTAATTGGGGACTCAATAAGTATGTGAAAGAAGGTGCTCTGGTCAGACTAAACCAAAATTCTACTTTTTGGCCTTGATGCAAAATGGTAGTAGAGGAGAACTAACATTGACCGATCTGAATAAGCTTGAATTCTTTAGAAAAGAAAAATGGGCCAACATTTCAGTAGAAACAAACCCAAAAAAAGACTTCCAGCTGTGATCGCAGCAGAATGTAAAACGCGAGGCGCACTCCTCAGATGTTTATTTGTGAAAAAACATGTACAAACCACACGTTGTTTTCTTCCCCTTTACAAGTATGCCAATGTTCCCTTACTTGCCTCATTTTGTTCTTGGCTTCCTCAAAACTTTCAGCAACAAAGTATGCATCTTGGAATGTGGTTATCATGCACTCCTGGCTGCAGGTCACCTCGGGATCAAACGGGAGGATGCTGGCCTTGCCAGACAGAGCATGCTGACACAAGAGAGATTCATTTTCAGGTTAGGCATCTTGAACACATAGAATATCATAGTCCATACATTTACTGTCAAGAAATCTTTATGCCTTTAAATTGTAGATGAGAAAATGTGGGAAAAACAATGCTTGGATGACATATGCAGTGAGTTCTTCAGGAAGAATGTCACCTTGAGTTCACTAGCGGAGGAAAGGAGTCCCGCTCCATAGGCTCTCAGCCCTCCGTCTTGCTTACACAGGCCGAACTCCACTGTGAAGAAATAACACTGCAGCACCAAGGTTACAAACATGGCATCATTCCACTCATGCTGAGAAAACGTACAAACGCTCTCTGTGGAAAATCAGTCTCTTTCCAGGAGCGACAGATCATACAGCCTACATGATCTTTGGCATGCCTGTTTAAATGGACTGAACACCATTAGATCAAGCTGACATATGCAGACACATGTAGCCTCACTAATGGTTGGTCAAATTTTCTTTAGAAACTCCCTCCTAGAGCAGATGATTGTTACATCAACAACCTTGCAGTGTACTGTTTCCTTAATATAAGATTGTTCTGCTTGTCTGAATTGGTGGGGTTTATTTATATTAGTTGTTTTCCTGGCGTAGACCAAGTAGAGTGCACAAATGTTTATTAGGGTTGATGTAAGGGCTTCAGGATGGCTATCTTTGCTTTATCTTCATCTTATAACCAGATTTAGTGTCTTACACATATAGTCCAGCAACTGTACAGTTTATACTCTTTTATAAGCCACTTTTGCACAATCACAAATAACAGCACTGTGGGATATTGAATGTTTTCCCCCAATGAAAGGTACGTGTTCTACTGATAAATGCATTTGTGAATCACTAATTATAGGTAGACATCTTATCCACAAAAATATCACAAACTGTCATTTAATTAAGGTGGGATTTTCTCCTGATTGAGAACAAATGCAGAATCTCAATTCATAATCAGCTGAAACCTGATCCAACCATCAGTGCAACCAATACAACTGTATGATTCATCATTCAGCCACTCAATTTAAAGTGAATTCTTGTTATTCCCATTATACATTAAGAAAAGACCAGTAGTTTTCTTTTTATTTCTTTGCGAGGTATCAAAAATATTAACTTGATCTGAACCTGGCACATGTGTTAGACTTCATCCCATCCAAATTATTTAAGCAGGTGTTTTCTCTGAATAACTCCATTTATGATATGACCTGGACCGGTCCTAGTAAATGTGCTTGGCAAACGGATCAGTTCCACAGGCTTTTAACACAGCTGTAATCACACCTTTACTTACCTGTATCTATCAAGATGACTTCATTAATTACAGACCTATATATTATCTTACTTTGTTATCTAAAGTTCTTCAGAAAATAGGTGTTATTCACTCAACTTGGTATTTTTCGTTTTATTGTGGTAAAATAAAACAATTCAAAAACTGATTCAGTCTAAAAGTATAGGGCTAGCTGTCCTGAGTGTTTCAACATGAGCCGTTGACACTTTATAGGAAGGACTGGGTCACCGGCTGCATGACACTGATGACAGTAACAACTTAATTTTCTCCTCCCCAGGATGTAGCTGTTCAAGTTAAACAACATATTCTTTAGCTAGGAAGTGGTTGCTTGCAATAATAAATGTATGGAACATAGTATATTGGGCTTTCGTTCATAATGTTCACACATTCATACAGAAATACATGGATTGGGAGCAACTTGTGTTGGGGGGAGAATGGAACTGAGCCTACAACTTTCCAGGTGACAGGTATCCAGTGCCACATGTAATAATGTACTAAAATGGATTCTTTCAGTCCTTAAAGTCATTGCAGAGAGACTGGAAATAGACATCCTATGTGTTCTCACCGTGGCAAGTTTCTGCACGTCTTCATCTGAGGCTCCAAGCGACGCCAAACCGAGCTCATGAGAGAACTGGGCGAAGCTGGGTTCGGCCAGCAGAGGGACATGGCCCAGCAGCTCATGGCACGTGTCCCTGTGTGACACACCGACCCAACAGCCACACACACAAACTCAATAAAGACATCAGAACCATAACAGATGAGTTGGGAATTGAAAAGCGACGATGCAAACGTTCACTCACGGCTCAGGTGTGTACAGAGGCTCTGAGCTGTGACGGACGTACTGAGTGCAGTGGAACACCCTGAAAGCCAGCCCAGCCAGAAAGTCTCTTGGGGAGAGGTACCCGGCTACCGGCCGAATGCTGAAACCTGAGCGCTCTGTTACACAGACATAAACACACAGAAGACATACCGATATAAGAAAATGTAAGAGCAGAAAAAGAGCAGACTGGAAAATGTACAACCATAACTATAGATAATGCTGTTACCATTTGGGGTGTTGTTGGAGGGAAAGGAAAGAAAACAAAGAACAACCTGAAAATGTTGCAAAGGTTGCTCTAAACCAGGGGTCACCAACATGGGGCCTGCCGGCACCAAGTAGCCCCCAAGGATTACATGTTGCCTACAAGCTAATTCTAATAAAAGAACAACCTACCAGTGAGCTGGATCTAAACCTTTATATTATTTTGTTACTCTTCCTGTTTATTCAAACTAGCATTTAAAAATATAACATCCATCCATCCATCCATCCATCCATCCATTTTCTGACCCGCTTAATCCCTCATGGGGTCGCGGGGGTTGCTAGTGCCTATCTCCAGCGTTCAATATCAACAACAGAGCATGAAATATGTGTTTATTTTACATAAAATTAAGGTAAACTTCTAGTTCAAAGGTCAGTACTGGTAGCCCTTCGTATGACACAATGCCAATGAAGTAGCTCTCAGTTTCAAAAAGTTGGTAACCCCTGCTCTAAACAATGCCCTCAAAATGCAGATTGTGAAATTACTAATGATAGTCATAGTTTTGTTTTTTGTTTAGTTTTAGCTTTGGACTTCTCCTTATTTAACCTGTTCACCAGCCAGTATTGAGTCAGCTCAGTACACCTCTCAGTTACCATCCATTATCTAATCAGTTGACTTCACCTCTCAGCCACCAGTCTGCCTGTCACCAGTCACTAACCAGTCAGTTTAATCCACCTCCAGTCACCACCCTTCTCTAGATCAGTTCCACCTGTTGCAGCTAATTAGTTTTCAACTCCGGTCACCTGTTCATCCACCTACTTATACACGCCTCAGCCTTCTCTTCTCTGCCAGATCATTACAATCCTTCCGGTGAGTCATATCCTTCCTGCCTGCCTGCCTGCCTGCCTGCCAGCCAGCTTTTCAATCCTACTGTTTTTCTGAGTTTGCCTAGAGCCTGTCGGATCTGAATGCCTGCCGCTTACGAACCTGTATAGATGCTCTGATTCTGCTCCCGGATTCTGCTCTGGACATTCCTGCACATCTGATCACCTGGCTCGACTTTGGACTGGTTTCTGGACTTTATATTCTGATTATACTTTTCGTCCGCCTGCCTGGTTATCTGGTTCTGACCGTTGCCTGCTTTAACAATAAACTGTCTTAAAACGTTCTCTGCTTGTCTGGCTGAATTCTGGGTGTTCCACTTCCGATCATGACAAATGGCCTCATCTGAAATTATTATAACTCCTAAAATCACATAATTCATCAATCTATGACTGCTACCTTTTAAACCACACAACACTGATCTCCACTTTAAAGATCTTGACCATTGGTGGTACCCTCACCATAGTGCATGTACCGTTCAACCCTAAAGAAACAACATTGGATTTGTACCATCGTTTTTGAATGGAACTATAGTTTGTTCAGCACCAGCATCCGAAACAGTACCAGCACCAGTACCAGTGCCAGGTCCATTGCAGAATGCTCTATGCTATCTTAGCTCCAACTTCTTCTAGGGCCACAGCAAAGACCTTGTGCCTCGGCACTGGTTCAACACTCACCCATGAGGAAGCGTGACACATCCTCCAACTGAGGGATGTTGTTTTCACTGTATTTACAGTATTTGGTGAGGAGAGGAAGGTTCTTCAGGTACTCCTTACAGGCGTGGCTTGGATACAGCTTATTAAGCTCCCTAAACACCACGGCCCAGGTGCGCACCTCCTCTGCAGTGTAATCTATTCGAGGAATCGGATTGCCACTGTGACATAATCAAAAGTGAGGCATGACAGATTAAAAACTCACAGGAATACAAATAATCAATGTATTGACATTTTGCCATATGGTGTGCCATTTTTGATTTGTTTTAATTAGTTTTACAATATCAATGTTATTGGGTTCAAGTACTCTAAAAAGTCTGTTTTCTTTTGAAAACAAGAGCAAAGGGAAGAGATGAGCACTTACTGTTTGAACTTCAGGGCCAAGTCAGCAAAATACTTCCTTCTCTTGCGGTAGATCTGGTCCTTAAACCCCTGTGATAACAATGTTTTAAAGAGACATTTATACTTGGTCTGAATTTACTGAAGAGCAGACATTTAGCTGTCTTCACGTTTGTTTGACAAGAAACAGAAATTTAAGAAAAGCTAATTTAAGAGGTACACATACCGGGTGATCTGCATCTAATTCAGAGCCGTACATCAAAACCCTGTCGGCGCACAGATCCAAATCAGAAATCTTTTTAGGGAACCAGGGAACATCATCCAGACCTGAAAAAAGGGGAATTTGCAGTATGTTTATTTATTTATTTTACCAAAGTCATCATACAAAAGTGAAGTTCCAGATTTGATTTGATGGCAAGTATGCCTTACCGTCATCAAGTAGAGAGGAGTTGTCAAAGGGAGTAATTTCGACAATATCAGTGTGTGTCCTCAGCAGCTCAGTCAGCTCCTTCAGCTGCTCATGCTCTGAATCACAGTTTATAAAGATCTCAAAGTCTGAATCTCTCCGCCTGGACTTTCGAGACTCTATATGAACCAGATGGACATGCTTCTCCTTCAACAACATGGTCAAAGCAGGCAGAGCCGAGTTAGGCAGTAGTTACAGTTTCAACATAAAAAGAAGCATTTTATCTTAGTCTGTTAGACCATGCTTGTAACAGTTTAAACAAACCACCTACCTGGAAAAGTTTCAGAGCCTTGATAAGACCCCCCACTTCATTTTTCAGAGTGAATATAATAGTTGCGGCTCTGGTTCTGGAGGTGCTCGGCGTTGCGGCTGTGAGCCTCTGCTTGTCCTGGTCTTCGTCACCTCCATTGCTCGATACCTTATTTTTTTATGTGGAAACACAGATATGCATGTTGTTAGATTCACAGGTTTTATTCTAGTGTAATAACCAGTAAATATAAACAGGTTTTGTTATAAAGGATATATTAAACAAGACCTGCAGTTACTGACAGATCAGTTTTGTGACCACAGCTAGCACTGCTGTCATAACAGTAATAACATTGCTATCTGACAGCTGCTTACAGGTTAAATAATATGCCTCTGTGTTGAATAGAAAAGGATCACATTAGAAAAAACTCCAATAAACGAGTACATCTAATTTATAAAAACGCTAAAATGAATTCCAACAGTGAGCATTTTTTGGGTGTGTGTCCTATTCTGGTAACTTGGGCAAACAGTACGGTGAGTCTGGCAACCTTGCAGTATCAGAGGCAGATTTGATCTTCATAAAAAGTAGGGAAATGGGCTTGTCCTCCTGTTGTTAAATAACTGCCACAATGGCCCATATCTGGGACGGGACACAAACTGGACAGGCCAGGACAATTATAAAGAATGAAGTTGTCAAGAACATCCATCCGGGATGTTCCTTTCCCCAAAGACACTCTCCTTTTCATTCTAGAGATCCCAATGTATTCCCAGGCCAGAGGGGCTAAATAGTCCCACCAGAGAGTTCTGGGTCTCTGGATTACCTCCAGTGAGACAGGTCAGGAAATCCTCCATAGGAGGGCACCTAGGAGGCATCCTGATCAGACACAGCAGCGGCTCTGCTTTGAGCTCCCCTCGGCCCAGAGAGGCAACTCCTGAGCCCCTCAGCAGGGGTGTCAAACTTCACTCCTGGAGTACCTCCTCGTGCTATCAAATTCACCTAGTGAACTGGTTCTGTGACTCAGGTGCATTGAAGCAGGGATTCATCAGTCTCTGTTTATTTAACTGTAAAAAAAAAAACTGACAGTAATGTCACCAGCAGCACCAAAATGGAACGGAACTTGACAGCCATGTTTAGGACCCACAGTTGAGGTCCTGAACATGGCCTATTTGGTTTTAGATGTTCCCAACCTCTCAGAACATTCTCCCAGAGGTGTGACCTAAGGATTACCCAAACAGGTTCCCCTGCCAGATGTTCCTAGCTCTGGCAGGTCTGTCTGGCAGTGGATCCAACTCGCTACCTCATGGTGATCAGTTGACAGCTCTGGCTCTCTTCATCCGAGTGTCCAAGATGTAACGCTGCAGAGCTGATGATACAATTACCATCATCGACCTTTGGCCCATGGAGGCCTGTTATCAGGTTAGCTAGTGAACCACCTTGGTGCTTGTTATGGACATTAACGTAACAATTACAAAGACATCACTCAGATTCAGATCTGATTCCTGATCACACGCCTCCAGACAAGAGGCAATGGGAAAAAAACAGTAGCGGTACAGGGTGGAACGCGGAAGAAAACAAAAACGTATAACAAAAAGAACTAAAATAATGAAAGCAACAACAATAAAAAGGGGCAATACTAATCCAAAAGCAGTGATGACCATATTACAATATATTCAGAACAATTAAACAATAATCAAAAAATTAAGGAGAATAATAATACTGCAAAGTGCTCCTGAGGCCTGTTTCACAAAACCAAAGTAGAGGATTAAACTGGGATTTTCCAGCTATCCTGGCTGAATTAAGCCTGGATTTGGTTTCATAAAAGCAATAAGACATCAGTTACCATGGTGATTTATTCTGTGCAGCTAGCCTGATCCAGACCAGGCTACGAGCCAGGCTTAGTTAATCCTGGTCCCTTATCTGTTCAGTCAGCAGTCACACTGATCAGAAACCAATGAGTTTTGTCAGCGATTCTGTTTTTTTATCAGCCTGCATTAATATACCACTGATACACATTGGTATTCAGCCAGGTACTTATTTTATTTTAACATTATGTATTTTCTTTTGTTCTAAGTTTGACACAAAGGCCTTTAACAGACTGTTGCAGGTGTTGAGGGAATGTGCTGAAGAAGCAAAAGGTGTCGCAAATAAAGTCAGGTTACACCATTTTCCACGACAGGTTACACCACAGTTACATCATTTTCCACGACATATCAGAGTTTGTGACTCTAAGGGGCATTGGAGCCACTCAAGTGCACAGAACTGATATATCTCACTGCCCCAAAAGGAAAATGATACAACTCATAAGGCCTGGTGACTTAACAACTGTTAAGGGAAAGAATGTTATGTTATTTGACATATTTTATCAAAAATACATCATTTTGTTTCATATCAGGTAAACCTATCCTACATTAACTTCTTTAAATTTGTTTGAGATTCTATGTTTATTGTTTTTAAACGCAAACAATGTTTGAATTAGTCCTTAATGTCACTATTAAAATCTGACATGAGGGTAAACATGGTTTTGCAAAGCCTGTCTGCTGAAAAAGTTTCATCCCCCTACCACTTTTCTTTCAGGAGTCATGGAGGGGCCAGCAAAACAGCGCCCTCTAGAGTCACAGAATCTGATAGCACCTTAAGATTAGTGTAAAACATGTCTGCCATATAAGAGGCTCCAAACAAGTGTGTTTTCCTTTATAATAGCAGCAGTGTTTCCTTCCTTGAGTATGATGTGTTTCAGTTGCTCATAAGCCTCCATCATAAGATGTTGCTTGTTTGGCTTGAAGTTTGGCACTTGCAGCTTATCCATTGTGCTATCATAAGAGAATCTGTGCTCGACCTGATGGTGTGCTGAAAAAAGCTGGGGCCGGGCTTTTACCTGAATTACTTAAAACCTGGCTTGACATAGTCACATCACCTGAGCCTGGATTGGCCTTGGTGAAATGGATAAAGCCAGGATGCACTGATGACACTAGTTCAAGCCCAACTTTAGCGCTTATCCTGGATTTCCAAATTCTGCTTTTGTGAAACAGCCCTCTGGTGTATGTGTAATTATGTTATTGTGCCTTCTTCCATGAGTATGTGGGTGCGTGTGTGTGTGTGTGTGTGTGTGTCATGGTGCCTTCTCTTTATACTCTCAATATAAAATAAGAAGCCATCTGCCAGGAAGTGCAGAAAAGTGTGCAGAGCATCAAATAAAATTCCTAGCAAATATTGTAGCTCATAAATTACATTGGATAACACATACAGAGCATCCTTCCATCCATCCATCCATCCATCCATCCATCCATCCATCCATCCATCCATCCATCCATCCATCCATCCGGGTAACCACGCATGCAGACAGAACATACAGTATATACATAAAGAAAGGAACGTGTTGAAGAACCCATTTTTGTTTCTAATCTGTCTGCGTATCGGTGTATGAATGTTTGCGAGTGCTACTGGGTGAATATGATGCTCTAGTTAAAAGTGCCTTGAGCTCTATTTTATTCAGTCCATTTTTTGTGGAATTTGGTTCTGTCTATGAAAAATTGCACAAAGCGTGTTGAAGAGATTTCTCTTTGCTCTGAGCTCCATTGAGGTCCCAACTAAGCTGCACTGCATTGATTAATCTCACCTGCTTTCTATTTCCCTCCTCATCAGCCCAGCAATCATTGCATAAAAGTGTTAATTAGGTAATTAACAACAATGACAACAACATTACTGCAACAATTGTTGTTAATAAAAATAATGATAAAACTATCACTTATGTATTAATAGTAATTTGTACTTGTCATGGTTTTAAAGTGTTTGGCCCACATGCAGACACAGTCGGATACAGAAACAGTTCTAAAGATGTTTATTAGATGTTTATTAAAGGCTCTATTCAGACTTTGCACACAACGTAAGCAGCAGGCAAGGGCGGAAGGAATGCACACAGCGTGAACGGCAAGCGAGGTTGGAACAATAACAATAATATGCTAATAATATTCATAAAACTGATTTTCCAGCAAAAATTTTCTTTTTATGTATCTAAATGTCATTTTAATGTTTCTTTCGTTTTGTGAGGTTATGTCTATTTATGTCGCCTGTGAATGAATGGTGGTTTTACAAATAAATGATTATCTGCCTCAAACCCTGAACAGGTTGCTAGTCGAGGCAATGCAAAAAGACGCTAGACAGACAGGCACAGCGAGGGGCAATTTAGAGGGACACGTTTTCATCAGAAACATGTTGACTGGCTTTATGAGGAAGCCGGAGCACCCGGAGAGAACCATGGAGTAAAGAATCATTTATGGGGAATCGAAAAGTCTATTTTAATGGTGTGTTTTATTTAACTGTGTCGAGACTTTGCACTTTTTAGTTGACATACATTAATGTCTAGCAATAAAAAGTGTTGTTGCAGTGGGCTAGTTCTAAGTGTTTTGGTGATAATGCATCATTATGATAACTTAGACATTGAATCTGATCTAATTGGATCTGCATCTAAATGTGTCTGTTTCCTAATGACGATGAGAGTGGTCATCTGTCCACTGCAGTCTATAGTGTATGAGAATGGGCGGCTGGTCTGGATCAGGGATGTACACTCCAGGACGCAGAGGGCATCCATCTCTGCCCCCCAAAATTGGTTTGACCCTCTCTCTGTCTATCCACAGCACTCTGTTTCCTCTGTTTTCCGCTGCTGGCGTCTCCTTCTTAGCCTTCTCTTCATGCTGTGTTGTTTTCTTTGACTTGGATTGCTTTGTTCCTTCATCTTTTACCTTTGGTCGTGTTCCACAAGGTGGTTTAGATTTAACTGGAACCTTTGCACTAAGTGGTTTAGATTTAACTGGAGCCTTTGCACTAGGTGGTTTAGATTTAACTGGAGCCTTTGCACTAGGTGGTTTAGATTTAACTGGAGCCTTTGCACTAGGTGGTTTAGATTTAATTGGAGCCTTTGCACTAGGTGGTTTAGATTTAATTGGAGCCTTTGAAGACGTTTGGTTCTTTCTGTCTGTTTCTTTGGCATTTGCGTGCCCTGGAGTCCTGTTTAATTTACCCTTTGCAGACTCCTGCGGTTCATTTGTCGGTTTTGGCTTTGGCTTTAAATTTTGCTTTGACGTAACCATTTTTTCAGGTACTTGACTCCTTGGTCTTCTGTTGTCGGTCTGGACATATCCTTGGGGTTTCTTCTTTAGGGGGGGTGGACGTGGTTTTTGCTGCCAGGTAGTAGAGGACGGAGGAGGAGCAGTTGAAGGTTTTTGAACCCTTTTGTCATGACTACGTGTCAGGAAATCTATCTCCCACTTTTCTTCAAAGTGGAACGCAACTTCTGCTTGGTCCAGGCCCGGCATGGTTTTCCCAAATTCAGCCAGCTCTAAAAAATACTGTCTTCCAAACTCTTCAACATCGGTTGGTTGTGCAATTATTATTGCCCGTGAAAAGCACTCCAACATGCACTTCAGTTTATGAAAAACAGCGGAAGCCATCTTAAATCTTCTAACACTCAGAAAACGACTGCTGCTGGACAAAAGCTGTCTGACTCTGCAAGTAGAAGCTCTGTTAGAATGAAAGCTTGAACACTGATGAGTTCAGTGGGAGGTAGCCTGTGATGTCACAGCCGTTCATTCCAGTGATGTCACGTGATGTGACATCACTGGAAAGCTGTCACTGTGAAACTGCCTATGGTTTGCTGGTTACATTCAATTCAATTAAAATTCAAAATTACTTTATTTATCCCAGAAGGAAATTAAATAAATTTAAATTTCCAGAGGAAAATCCGAATTTGGAAATATACTCAGGCTACAAAATATTGCTGTCAAAATATAGGCAGATTATTATTTGTTTTTTTTTAATGTTCTGTGGAATTGATGTGCTTTTTGCAAAACAAACAAAAACTAAAATTTACTGTAAATGAAAAAACATTAATAATATTTTCTTATATTTGCAAAGGGTTTCCCATGGTTTCTCAGTATTGATTAGTGACAACAATTAACTCCTGGGAAATAAAGTGTTTTTGAATTGAGTTCTCTAGCATGTTTTTCATGAATTCCATGCATATGAATTCTATTGCTATCACCACGGTAACCAACCGTGGTGTAGGCAACTTGGGGTTAACAAACTGAAAAAATACAACACTAATCCTGGGATTTGTGACGGTAGTGTTTGCAGATTGGGTGGGTTTCTGTCTCCCTTGAACGCGTTGGGCTGGGGAAAAATAGCTTTGGACGGGTTTCGGCTGCTTTTCACAACATTTGGCATCATTTGTTTAGTAAAGTAGTAGAACCATCACCATCTACAACAACTCGTTGAATGGTAAATAGACTGAACTTATATAGCGCTTTTCCAGTCATGCTGACCACCCAAAGCGCTGTACACTAGAGCCACATTCACCCAGTCGCTCTCACTGACACACACACATTTATACACCGAGACACAGCTCGGTAGGCAACTTGGGGTTAAGTGCCTTGCCCAGGGGCACATCGACATGTGGCAGGGGGAAGCTGGAACCGAACCCACAACCCTCAGATTGCCAGACAACTACTCAACTCACTAAGTAACAGTCACCCGCTATCATGCATGAATTGAATTGTATTCATAGGAAGGTTCTATCAAAAATAGTTGTCTTTGTGTGGCAAAGAAACAAAAACCTCTACATTTTCATATATGTTGCTGTCTTCTTGCACTCATTTTATTAGGTAATTAATTTTGTAATGTACATAATCTTTCTAACCTGACATCATCAATACAAAGCATTGGTTAATCAAGAGTCACTATTGGTCAATATCAACTATAAATGCTCTAAACTGGGTCAAGAGTTCAACTCATCAACTCAAAAAGGTTTCTTGGCTGTGTGAAAAAGAAATCTTAGCTTGATCCATATTCTGTGACAGAGCGAACATTTTTTATATATCATTAGATTCACAACTCATGGCTTTTGATAACTTTTTTGTGGTTGCTTTGATGACATGATTGGAAGTGATTTTTGTGTGCAGGTGTTTTGGTTTCCTGATAGCACATTTTGTGGGGAGCCTGTACGTGTAGCTAATGTTTGCTATTTTCTTTAGCGTAGTTGTGCTCTAATGGCATGTTCTTTATTATGTGCATAACAATTCTACAATTTTAACATGAGTTCAAGAGATTTTTTTTCTTAGTTATACGGGTTTTATGTTGTGTTTGGGCTGGAAACTGTCAGTTACATTTAGTAGCCATCATTCATGACCTGCAGGTTATGATTTAATATTTTACCTGCAATGATTATTGTCATTTAACCAAGGATTAAAAGATGGTCCAACCTGGAAAAACTAAAATATACACAAAACCTTTCATAAATTACAAGCTGAGACGATGCCAACAGTGGAACCACTGCTCCATGGTTAAACTAGACAAACAAAATCCCAACACCTCATCACTGTTTTAATTTGATATTCTAACTGACGTCATAATCTGGGCAGATGTTGGTGGACCACAGTACAGGCAAGAGCTTGAGAGTCACATGATAAGGTGAAGGGTGGTTAATTGTGAACAAAAATAGCAAAACTTACAGGCAGGCAGCAGAAACCATAATGAGGAGGAGACCAGAACAGGGGTAGCATAACGGAGGAACACATAATAAACAATATAACAATGATAGTGGAGGAACCGGCTGTATAAATATGTGAGGGAAGGCAGAGAGAGCGATTAGCACAGGTGAAAGGTGTAGCTAATGGTTACCAGGCTGAGGGAGAGAGAGCAATGATCTGACAGGAACAGGAGGAGAGCCCACCCTAACAGCAAACCATAGGGAACCAACAGATGTAGAGGCAATGAACTCGCTAACTCAACTGAGGACAGGCAGGCTGGAAAATAAGAATTTAACAGTAACAAGAATAAACTACTAAAAAAATTAGCAGAAACTGACTAATGACAGGAATCTACACATAATAAACAATACTAAAGTGAGTAAACACAAACAGAACTGCGGGATCCCCAGGAACCTAAAATGAATCAAAGACCTGGGGGATTGTGACAACTGATTTTTAAAACTGTGATGTATTTTTAAAATGTAATGTCTTATTTAATAATGCAACTTTTATAGATCACATAAGTATGTGTTAGGTATATGGAAACATTATTCATCATGGGAACAACAAGACAGTGATAACATGGAGAAAAGATTCACATTAACAACCATAAAGTTTAGGCAATTCATATTGTTTCAATCCGATTCTGTGATATAATCTAGAAAAGATTTATACAATAAGATACCCACTACTTTTATCATTTATCAGAGAATTTCATTTCTTTCCTCTTCCTGCCTCCATAAAAGCAAAAAACAAGAAATAATATTCCAAATATTACAGTTATAATCAAAAATACTTTGAAATAATATTTTATGTCTAACTTTCTTGTACCTGTTTTTTTTTTTTTTTTTTTTGCTTTACTGAAAATTATGTTGTTTCCAACAATAAATTCATCACTGTTCTATCTGTTCAACTCATTGTTCAACTAAATTATATACATATATATTATATACTACAGATGCCTGACCTTTATGTGAGGCATCAAAATGAGCATTATACTGGAATTATTCGCAAAACAGATAATTTGTATTTCATGTTATATATGTTGTTGCTGTGTACAGCACTTTGATGCAGCTGACGTAAGTATATATAGAAATATATAATATATAAGGAGCTAAACAAATTTATAATAACAGGAGAATAGATTAGAATAACAAAGTATTAGCAACATGGCAGATGTTTGCATTTGCATTATTCCAGCTTAGTGTTGTGCAGAAGTATTGCAATGGGAGAGGATATAGTCTACACACACACACACACACACACACACACACATATACACACACACACACACACACACATATATATATATATATATATATATATATATATATATATATATATATATATATATATATATATATATATTTACTGTTGTCACTGTGTACAGAGGCATCTCTATAAACTATGCTATATAAATAAATTTGACATTGACATTTTAAGTCCAGCTAGAATTAAACTGAACTTTCAAGAAAAATTAATTCTTCAACTTGACAGTTTTTGCATTATGCACGTAAAGTCTAGTCAAACTGATTCCGTTGCTGAAGTAGTCAGAAAGATAAACGCTTTCAAAACAAAGAGGTTAACTCAAACTGACAAATAATGTCTACTTTCCCATCCAGGGTGAACCAAAAATACATGCACTGTATATTTATATATTGGGATGCTCACCTTTTTGTCAGCCTTCCTCTCAGAGTCATATGACCTTAATTTATTTGGCCCCCATTCTTCTGACTTCTTGCCTTTCATTGCCACCTCCAAATCAGCAGACATTTATACGAGGTATTAAGAAAGCTCAGTGAAGGTCTTTTAAGTAGGTGGGGCTAAGCCTGAGACCCCACGCCAATGACCTGATGTTGAATCGGATACTGCCTGTACACGCCACCTGTAGAGATCAGTGATAGTCTGAGTTAGCAGCAGCTCAGTCAGAAAGAACGAGATGTGTCTTCTATTTATGAAGCTGCAGGGCGGGGAGGGTTTGGAAAAGAGAGATAGAGAGGTTCATTTTGAGCAGGAGGCAAATTAGAACAAGTCGTGATTAGCATGGCCTGCACATCACAGCTGGACGTCCCATCCCATATGCTCCAGTAAAGGCTAACGTTACCTCAGGAGTTACAAATCTTATATACTTCATCCAGTATGTAGCATCTCATGTGTAGTTTGAATGGGATGGTGCACATATTTACATTTTCATTGGCTAACGCTGATTTCTTGGGTGGCACCAGGAAGGGAAAAACTTTACACATTTGTGGCAAACTACAGTAGTCAATGTGCTTGTGTTGGTCATGCTGGTATAAACAGCACAGCCAAGATGATCCCACAGGTATTGAATGGACCTGAGGTCAGGACAACAAGCAGGTCCCTGAGGTCCATCCAGGCTCAAAGACATCCATGTCATGTTTTCAGGATAACAAAACCTCTGCCCCTCATCTCATACTCTCATAAGTCTCATACTACAAACCTACATCACAGACTTCATAAATACCGACTATGTTGATGAAAGTAGTTAAACTGTGTTAATTTACATTTACTCAGTCTGCAAGTCCCACATTAAGAAAATAACTGTTTCCAGTAAACCCCTGTTTTTTTTTACACCCCTGACAATTCCTGTCCAATAAATTCAACTGAGGGTTTTTAAATCTATTCTTTCCTTTTCTTATTTGGGCCCAGTGAGAGATCTGGATATACTGTAGGTGATATGGATTACCACCCAGAACATCATTCCATCAGAGGCTTAAACAAGAGCAAGGTTATATCACTGGTTTCTTATTGCTTACTTGTATGGGTTGTCCATCTGGAGAGGGTTATAGCTGGTTCTGATACAGTATGAGCGCTGTAACGAAGCATGGCCTTACGCGCTGAAAACAAAAGATGCTGAAGTTGGCATCTTATTTGTAGAGTCCTATGATGATGATGATTGAATGATCGAACTTTATTGATCTCACAATAGAGAAATTCTCTTCTGCATTGAACCCATCCTCTTGGGGAGAAGTGGGCTGCTACTGTGCAGCTTCCAGGGAGCAGTATGGGGTTTAGGCTCTTGCTCAGGTACCCAGAGTGGCAGTCTGTGGGAGTTGAGCTCAGAACCGGGGACCCAAGCACAATGCTCTAACCACGTTGCCTATCAGGCAAAGCATTATTTTATTTATTTTTTGCAAAATCTTACACTCCTTTGGGGTGTTGCATGCAAAGGGTACCTCCTCTAGGTTGCCACAAGGTGGCGTGAAGTGCCTTGGACCTTTTGAGTAGAATTCTAGAATTGAGCTTATTCCCTTGGACGACTCACCACATTGCATCCTGCAACTTTTTTTATTTATTTATTTTTATTTATTTATTTGTGCAATTTATATCCATCCATCCATCCATCCATCCATCCATCCATCCATCCATCCATCCATCCATCCATCCATCTATCCATCCATCCATCCATCCATCCATCCATCTATCCATCCATCCATCCATTTTCTGACCGGCTTAATCCCTCATGGGGTTGCAGGGGTTGCTGGTGTCTATCTCCAGCACCCACTGGGCGAGAGGTACACCCTGAACAGGTCGCAATTTATATAATCTAACTATAATCTATAATCTAAGCGTGGTGGGTTAGCCACTCTTATAGGTATGAGGTCCTAACACATGCTTTTCAAACAAGGCGAATATGTTTCGCTCTTCATGAGTGTATCTTTCTCTGCAAGAAGTAAATTTGAGTCAGGGTCAGATAGTTTTCATCTTGCAGGTTTGTAGAAAGGTTTTGTCTCTGGGGACGGTGAAGATGATTTGAGGAGCATTTGTAAGCAGTGCTGTTGGTGGGTATGATCCAAGCAGCGACACAAGCAGCTCTGAAGCTGACTGTCAGAGGGTGAGCACACAGATGTTAATGATGCATCAGACGCATAGACGCAGCAGAGGAGCAGTCTGGAGACTGTTGAGAAGAGTTTTAGGAATATTCTCATGACGATGAGAAGCTTTAAGCAAGCAGACCTCACAGAGGAGCAAAGTATCACTAAAACAGCATGAAGTGAATTATTTTCTTAAATTAAATGCAACACACAGAGGCTGCTCAGTATATTACGCTGCTGAAAAGCTGGGATGCTCAACTCTACCACAATATTTACAAAACTACATAACACAGAAATGTTCACAGTTGTTTTTTATCTTCAAGTTTAAATCTAGTCTCTAGTTGATGAGGGTCAAGTCCAAGTCAAGTCTTAATTGACTGAAATATACATTTTCTCAGCATGTAGTGCACCTTTAAACTCTGCATCAATGCAGGCTGGAAACCAAAACCCATACTGTTTCTTATTAGGCCCTAATTACCAAGGGAACATTAAATAATAATCTTTCAATCTATACAATCTATACAATAATCTTTCAATCTAACAATAATGTCCTTCATTTTTCAACTCTTAATTCAGGATACAAAAACAGCTGAAAGGTTGCTTTAATTAATCAAACATACGATTTACCGCTTCAGAAATATAAGTAGGCTTTTATGCCTAAGAAATATAATGGACAGTGATTAAAACCGGTTCATTTTGAATTTCCAAATGAATGCAACAACGTGCTTTCTTTGTAATGACGTAAGTAACATCTGCTTATCCTTGTCTTCGTAGTGTCCAGTATTACACTGAATAGAGGCTGACTGTTTTTATTCTCGTCACTCTGAGCTTGAGAATTTTAGTTATATTCAGAAACCATGTTAGAAATACATATTTAAAACCTTGGTTCTTGGTTTAAAATAGTAAAGATGTTGAAGTTCAAGGTATGAATTAAAACATAATGAACAGTACAGTGTAGTAAGCAAATAAATGAGTGTTGAACTCCTGAATCAAGGGAACAGGAAGCGCTTTTCTTCTGACATTTGCAGTCGAAAATCTGCTCGTAATGACACGGTAAGCAGTGGTGATTTACATTCATTTAGTTTCCTAAATGATCTGAATGCATTTAATACAGAGTTCAACTTGGAGGAACATTCATGTGGTCCTTACTGTGAAGCCACTGCTAACACGAACAGATGGAGCCATCAACATGCCATAATAATCCACCAATGTCACTGGCTAGTAATGAAGCGCATCCTTCCCAGTAAAAAAACAGAGCTGATGTAGGCCGTTAGAGCTCCTTTCTGTAGCTTACACACCGGCTTCTTTTAACCTTCATATGTGTTAACAAGACCTGAGTCTGAAGCCCCTAGAGTACAAGTCAGTAAAGTCTCATTTTGAAATAAACTGAACTGGATGCTAATGGCATGGCTTCTTTGAGTGTAATGCAATATACATGCTGGGTGATCCTGGTTAACAAGACTACTGGTTTGGTTCAAACGTATTTCTGTACTTTTCTCCAGAGAACTCCAAGCTGTTATGCCTGTGGAGACATGTTGTGCTTATCTACACCACGAGCTGGAACTAACTGAATAACGCTGTATATTCTTCAGTGATTGTACCAAGGTGTTGCTTGTTTGTACCTGTAATAGTTTGTTGGCTGGTTTTGCTGTTCTTTTTATATCTCTCTTTGCAGGTGAAGAAGCAGACTGAGGATGTATCGTTCTCTCCCTTTTCTCTCCTCTTTCACCTTTTCTCCTTTTTTTCTCTTCCACCTTCTTGCTTCAGTGTCCATATAACATGAAATATTCCCTGCATAAATTATAATAAAGCTTCTTGCACGTTTAAATCAAGCGGAGCACTATGGCGAATGCAGTAAGGCTCCGCTTGTGAAAGTAAAAGCTTTTTGGCATTAAGACAACAATTCTTGCTGCCACATTGCCAGACAGAACACACACAAACATAAAAAAAAGAAGGCCACAACGGAAATCCTTTCAACAGCTCCTGTGTTTCAAATCTTAAATTATTCAATTTTTATGCTGTTACTGTAACTGTAACTCCTGCATTTTAATTTGTCAAATGGTTCACATTTTATAGTATTGATGTTAGTTTTGTCTGTTTATTTGTGTCCACAGAGGTCAATTTCTTTTTTTTGTCTATTAGTGCTAATATTTCAGCATTTTTACAAAATTGCACTTTTGGCATTTTTACAATGGACTATATTTTAAACCATTTGCTTCTTTAAAATTAAAGTTTGTGCTTGCTTCACAATCAACAAGTATTTCCTGTAAATTCTAATGTGCAAAACTCAATAACCTATGATTTTATCCAATTAATGTCGTAAAAATTAATGTTTTTGGACATTTTTGTCTGTACGACAATTTCTTTCAGAATTTATGCATATTCATTAATTTTCACAGTGAATCACTGTCAGTTTTATATTTTCTTAGCGTAATATTCAGTGTTTTCTCCAGTCACTTGATTAATCATTATTTAATGTATTTACTAAAGTAAAGGACCGCTTTTGGTTTCACGGTCTTTTACTGTTGCTCTTTGACGGTGTTTTGCTGTATATTTTACTGACTTTTTTTACAGTGTGGCATGTGCTGTGGCCTCTCTTGGTCAGGTCACCCTTGTGAAAGAGGTCTTCAACTGAACGGGTTTTCATCTGGTTTCATAAAGGTTAAATAAAATAAAAATACACCACACACAACTCATCTTAACCAAATAAAAAAATCCCTTTGCCTTGACGTACTCCGATGCCACGAGTACATATCCACCTCAGACATATGGTTCATCTGTAACAGGTGATTTCACTCAGATTAGATTTGGAGCAGACAAGAAGTCTGTCTGTTTCTTTTTTTCTTGAGACAGCTGGCTGTCTTTAAAAGATTCTGCATGAGACCTTGTACGTCTAAACACATTTAGAGCCGGATCTGACCCTCACTAACAATCCGGGATGAAAATCTCTGAGGCAGGACCGCTGGCTGGTTAACTGCCAGGTTTCTCTGGCTGGGCAACGCAGCATATTTTAGGAAGCTTAATTAAAAGCCGGATGATCCATCCATTCTCAGCTTATAAAATTAGAAAGTCCATGCCTTTATGTGCTATTGCTTTCTTTTCCTGTATTGTCTCTGTGCAGGGTCCATCTGCAATCACATGCTCATTTTCATAGGTTTATTCTATTAAGTTTGGTCTTTCTAGCTCATACAGTCATGTTGAAATCATTTATGTGGATAATAGATGCCGTAGTTGATTACCTCTATGGAAAAATGTACGTTATAGTTTTTCGATTTAAATGCTTTAAAAAAATAAAAATATTGAAGTCCAAATTCGCCATATTGTACATGTTTTGTTGAGAAATATCATGTAACAACTACAGCGAGAGTCTTGGACTTGAGCCATAAAAGCTGCAGTGCTCCTCTGTTCTTGAAATTATTATTCAGATTTAAGTGTTTGGTGTTTTTGGAGTGAAGAAGGTGGCAGTCTTAAAACAGTTGCAAATAATATTGCTTTTATTTTTTCTTTCAAGATTACATTTTTCTGTGTTTCTATGCTTGATCTTATCGTAAAGCATTCTGTGCTTTTTCACTTGTGAAATGTGCTATATAAATAAAATGTATGTACTCGCTTTACTTACATTTGCTGTTGTTGTTAATAACTACAACAGTATAGCTGTCATGGCATGTGAGGCCTTTGCTCACGTGCCATGGAAAACGCAGACAGGAACTTGAGAGCTGTATGGTAAAGAGATAAGATTTAATTAAATGAAACAAAATGAACTTACAAAGGTACACGAGGAAGACAGAACATGGAAAAAAATTCATGGTGCAGGAAATGGACACACAGGAATCTAACAGAACACGATACAAAAATGATTAAGTGAACTAAGAGCAGAACGGCTAATTGTTCTACCAAAGTAAAAATAAATAAACGCGTAAGGATGATAAATTAAAGAAAGTATGAACCTGAGGGCTGTTTCATAACAGCAGAATTTAGATAAGCTGCATGCGCCAAACTTTAAACCAAATGAGCAACATCTTGCCACTGTGTGTTGTTGTGTCTCTGTGTGTTATGTGTAATCTATGTGCATTCTGAGCCACTGTCTCACCACAATTTCATTACGGCAACACACAATGAAGCTAAAGATTCTTGACATCATGGTACTCTACTATCTAATAATAGTTCATAACATTTCAAAAACAAATATTCTGTGCATTAATTTAGGCCCAACTTGCTTTCCTTTGGCATAAAGCAGCAGCTGCATTGTCAGAAAATGTGCTTGTTTGGAACGCAGCCCTGAGCGTGGTTTGCTGCGGGGGGGGGGGGGGGGGGGTGTCGCCTGCGCTAAACGGAACGCAGCCGCAGCAGTCAGACCTGTTCCTGTATTTCAGCGCGTGCAGGGCTGACCGTGTAGCAAAACAACTTTAGGACAAAGTTGCTCCCGATAAACCGAGGCGTCCATATTCCTCCCAGAAACAGCTCGCGTTAGGACGGAGGGAACAAAATGCCCGCGGTCTCTAAAGGGGATGGGATGCGTGGCTTGGCTGTGTTCATCTCAGACATCAGGAACTGTGAGTTTGTTTTGGACCTTTGCGGAGTGAAGCTAGCGTAAAGTAGCCGGTGTGACGTCGGGGGTGGACAGCGGCCGCTCGGGGTCTCCTGTGGAGGTCGTCAGAGGAGGCGTTCGTACCGGCGGAGCGCGGCTTTTCAGCGCAACGCCGCGTGCTTTAACTTTGCTCCGCGGCGGCTAGCTGTTAGCTCCCGGAGGCTAACGCTGAGTTCGGGCAGGGCGTGGACCAAACCGCTCCCCGAACAAGATCAAATCTAGCCGGCAAAAAAATGCAACAGGACGCCTCAAAGTTGAGGGGTTTTAACGCGCTGTGCGAGTCCAGGTCAGGCTGCCGTTTCGCCAGCGCTGTCTAACGCAAATACACCTGAGGTTTTCAGTTTTGAAACACGTTATTATAACAAAATAATGCAGTGAAAAAAGTTGCATCCACGTCTAGAAACTCTTAAAACCCGCTATGATTGTCGTTGGTCTGTTTTCCAGCCCCTCACATCCTGAGCTATTCCAGGTGACTGAGCCCAGGTGTAGCCTAGATGGACCTGTTACCATGGTGATTTAGTCCCAGTCTGACCCGGGAGAACAATTCCTGGCGCTTTCCAGTTCAGATGCGATGCTTATGGTTAAAAAATAAGCATATCATTCTGAGAAATGATCCCTGAGCTACAGCCCATGGTCCCAGAGCTGACTGGGACCCCAACAACCCAGTAAAAGCCCCCCAGGTTACACAGGCCCACATCTAGAAGCAGAACCCACTGAATAGCATGACAGGACATCTCGTTTACATCTTGTTTACCACTGTTAGTCTGGTCCTAGACACCTAGAACCTAGAAACAACCATTTGAATTACAAGTTAAATTCCGTGTAAGTGCAAACCTACTTGGCAATAAACTTGTTTCTGGTAATATCCCACCTCAAACTTCAAAATCCAGAAAGTTTCCCATCAGAACGGATTATTTTTCTCTCTACTATATTCATTAAAAAAAAAAAAACAGTTGTATTTGGTTTAAAAAAAATCGATTTGCTGTTAATGCTGCATATTATTGCGATAATATCTTTAAATGGTGTAAAAAAAATAATGGCTATAGTGAATAAGCATATTTATCTCTCTAGTCTAGCTTTACATTTGTCCAGCGGTCCCTCTGGGCTTTGGGATGCCGCTCGGTTTTAGGTAGGAGATGCTAAGATACTGTAACCTACCAAAAAGGCATCCACGCAGTCCACATTGCACATAGTGATGTTATGAAAAGGACTGTATTGCTGTAGTAAATGTTGCAGCTGTGGTCTGGGTGTTAAATCGTTCAATCATCCATTTCTACGGGACACGGGCCTTTAGGATGCCTTTCTGTCTGCATCTGTCTTTAATTATTTAAAAGGGGCGTTGTCCCTCTTCGTAAAGGGGAGAGAGAGAGCGAGAAAGAGAGAGGCGCAGAGAGATGTGTTGGTGTCACACAGCTCTGCAGTCAAACTAGATTTCACCGGCATTTCAAAACAAAGACAACATAATTTTACAGATGATATTTGAAATAGTCTTCAGCAGCTTATATTAGTTAGTTTGTACTAAAGCTGACCTTAACCGGAAGTATTTTTTAATCCATGTTCCATGACATATGTAGAACTGGACTCATTAAAACAGCAGCTTTACTGTCATTTATTATTATTATTATTATTATTATTATTATTATTATTATTATTATTATTATGATCCATCGGTCCATCTATACCCTCTTATCCCTGCTGGGTCAGGGGTCAGGAGGTCAACTGACAACACACACGCACACATCCTTGTTTTAGATGCTTACTGAGGACCTTGACCTCCATTGGGTTCTGTTCACTTTCAACCTTTTCTATGGGCTTACCCTGACCTTAACCCTAAACCTAACTGACACCTTGGTCCTGA
Source organism: Fundulus heteroclitus (assembly GCF_011125445.2). NCBI lineage: Eukaryota > Metazoa > Chordata > Actinopteri > Cyprinodontiformes > Fundulidae > Fundulus > Fundulus heteroclitus. Next base: position 27,237,436 of record NC_046364.1, on the reverse strand, counting down.
ACCTAACCCTAGCCCAGAAAAAAAGTCCTCACTTTACTAGGAAAATGCTCAAAACATGTTGTCACTCAGCTGCAAGTACAAGAACACACACAGCTAATGATTTAGAGAGAGCAATTAAGCTAACTGTCATAATTTTAAATGGACTGAACTTATTTAGCGCTTTTCCAGTCATACTGACCACTTAAAGCGCTGTACACTAGAGCCACATTCACCCAATCGCACTCACATTTATACACCAATTAACTCAGGGTTAAGTGCCTTGCCCAGGGGCACATCGACATGTGATAAGGGGAAGCTGGAATCAAACTCACAACCTTCCAGTTCCAAGATGACTGCTCAACCCATCAGGCCACAGTCACTTGAGCTCATTACTACTATCATTATTTTTATTAGTAGTATTAGTAGTTATATTAAAAATCAAATGAAATGACCAAATGTAAAGTCAAAAGTCATTACAAGCAAATTAAGCAGCACTGTTCCAAATAGGGCTGTGCGATTTTTTGCCAAAAATCAATATTGTGATTTTCAGCCCTAATTTAGACTTTTTCTCTGCATTAACCATAAGCCTGTAGATAAAGATGTTTGTGAACGAGAACTACTTAAAATCAGAAATGTAACAGTTTTTTTTTATTAATCAGAATATTATTATTATTCAAGAGAATAGCTTGTTAAGTCGGACAGCAATCCTTGTTGAACATAGAAGTGCAACAAACAAGTCTATGTATTAAACAGTTTGACTGGTACGTAATGCTGTGGTGAGATTCCTGAAAGTTTCTGGTAAAAAAGTATTGATTATATTAACTTTAAACCAAGTAATAAAATTAGATTATCTCACTGTTGTAACTCTCTTCCCTTCCATGTGGAGGCAAACCCACTTTAAACATATTTCCGACACCTAAAGGACGCGTTTTAACCATTAATTGTTACGTAGCCAAAGATCGAATACCCCGGCGATTCGGAAATCTTTTTTTTTTTTCATTTATTATTTTATTACAATTTTTTTTGCAAATGTGATTAATTGACCAGCCCTAGTTCCAGTACAAACCACTTCAACAAGCAATAGAAAATGTTTATCCAGTCATGGCTACATTTTATATCTCGCTACAATTGGAACCTAAAAATACCTATGAAGGTATCATTGACGTGCTAAAACCATCCTGACCTCCCTGTTTTCTAATTTGCCCCCAGTGACGCAAGAACAAGCTGGAAGCTGATTGGTGAACTGAAATGTTGTCGTTTTTTTTGTTGTTTTTATCCATTTGCAGGTAAAAGTAAGGAGGCAGAAGTGAAGAGGATAAACAAAGAGCTGGCCAACATTCGTTCCAAATTCAAAGGTAAGTGGAGAGCTGCAGCTGTTTGAAGAAATCCGCGAGAAATTCTAAATGACCATGCATCAGACATAGAAATGAGACATAGTAAAAATAAAAAGTATAAATAATGTTTCTATACCTGTACGTTCCAGATTGTCTTGGATGTTTTTAAGGACAAATATGTGCATCACACATGTAATGATAAAATAATGAGAGCCGGTTGGATCTCTGTCTGCTGACTGAGCGTTGCTGCAGGTTCCCGGGGCAAACTGCTGCCTCTTCAGGCTGTGTTCAGGGACAGAGTTAATATTTACACCTTTAGAGGAGATCGTTTGTCTCTGTCATGGCGAGGCGACGACGCGTTAATAAAGACGATTTTAACCGCGGTGAAATAGTTTCTATTCTCGGACTTAATGCTCAGCTTCTAGGGTTCCCCCTGGGCTCCAAGCTCCGAACAGACCACTGCTCTCTCTCTCTCTCCGGCTGCTTAAAATCGTTTACGTCAGCCGTTACCAGGCAAGAAGCACATGTTAATAAAATCGATTTTCAGCTGCAATGAATATATTTATATTGGTTTGGTTTTTCGACTCACTCTCCGGCTGACCGAGCCTGTGTCAGAGCAGCCCAGTCTCTCCAAGGAGACCGCTGCCTCGCTTTCTAGTTGTTTTTTTTTACCCCAACCATGGCAGGAGCGAGCCAGGAGAACTTGTTCCTACAGACGATTTTTAACGGCAGTGATATTTTTTTATCGGTTGGATTGCGTGCGTCTACCAGCTGCTCTGTTCGGCTGAGGGAGCGTGCGTCTTAACCGAGCTCCAGCCGCTTTCAGCGGGGGAACTGCACAGCTCCCTCAGGTGCTCTAAGTCGGACTGGCAGCTGGGAAAGGCAGACAGACGCTGCCTTGGACCGCAGGAAGTGGATGGATGGACACTTCAGAACCAGCCTTCAGTGGGAAATGAGAGGAAGCATCGATATATCTGCGTATCTGAAGCAGTGCGTCTGGGAAAGCTTTTCTTTTACCCTTCATTGTTTGAATATAATAAAAATATATTTTAGTTTGACCCACTCTGATCATAATGGTCCTTAATATTAATGTGCCATTCCTCAGTTTTTCTGGACTTCCTCAGAGAGAACCTTGTAATTTCTCCTCGCCCCTCGGCCAGTCAGCACGGTTTGCTCTTTAGCAGAGCGGCAAAAACCCGGGCTGGGCCTGAAAGAAAGCGCTCCTGAAACACTCTAAAGTGAGCGGAGCGGGGCTGGTTGTTGGCTGAAGCGTTGCTAGCTTGGGCCATCGTGGTTTGTGGCTGCGTCTAAAGATCTAATGTTCTCCTGCATGATGGCGTTACCCAGCAGAGCGGTGGAGTCGGTGATAACCCTGACAAGGAAATCTGAGTCTCTCTAAACACATCCTGCATCCGTTTCTGTTGTGTGTGTTGCTGTGTTAGGAGACAAGGCGTTGGACGGCTACAGTAAGAAGAAATATGTCTGCAAGCTGCTCTTCATCTTCCTTCTGGGCCACGATATCGATTTTGGACACATGGAGGCCGTCAACCTGCTTAGCTCTAACAAATACACCGAAAAGCAAATTGTGAGTATATTCTTGGCTTGTTTCGGCTAACATCTGAGCTCCGCCTAATGGGAGCAAAGGTTATGACCTGTCAGAGACGAAGTAGTCGCTGTGTGTAGGCCCCACTTACAGGACAGGCATAGAGAAAACAGTCTTCACCAGGTTTTGGCTCCTTCAGGCATTTCCTTCCATCGCGGGGCTGTAATCCGTGTTTCTTTCAGGGCTACTTGTTCATCTCGGTGCTGGTGAACTCCAACAGCGACCTGATCCGTCTGATCAACAACGCCATCAAGAACGACCTGGCCAGCCGTAATTCCACCTTCATGAACCTGGCCCTGCACTGCATCGCTAACGTGGGCAGCAGAGAGATGGCCGAGGCTTTCGCTTCTGAAATCCCCAGGATCCTGGTGGCCGGGTCAGTACCACACCAAGCTCATACAGCAGGCAGCGCCGTTCCACTTATCGGCACTTAACTCAGGGTAACTCTGGAGGAGCTGCAGACATCTAGCTCAGGTGGAATGTGTCGACGGGACAGGTTCCCACCGTCCCCTCGGGACAGTTTTCTACAAGCCAGCGTTTGGGAGAAGGTGCTTCGATCAGACTAGACCAGAATGTAACAATCTGACCTGCATGCAGATGTTCTCTGGTTCTGCTTTTTATTGTCTGCCTTGCTGGTCGTTGGGTTCCTCGCTGTTATTGGTAGCTGCAGGGGGCGACTGCAGAAATGCTCACAGTGTTCATCTTGGTTTTTTATTGATGCATGTTCAGGAGACTTAAGCATACTGTGTCTTTGCCAGGGACACCATGGACAGCGTGAAGCAGAGCGCCGCGCTGTGTCTGCTGCGGCTCAACAGGACCTCCCCTGACCTGATACCTATGGGGGAATGGACCGCCCGCGTGGTCCATCTGCTTAATGATCAGCACCTGGTAAGAGCAGACGCACTTTAATCTGACGCCACCCGACTTCTGCTCAGTTTTTCTGGAAACAATTCAACACCTACACAGGAGTCTTTGTCAATTGTGGTGGCTCACACTGAGCAACCTGCAGTTGGAGCGCTGCTGTTTTTAAGGACATGGAGGCCCGTCCTGGTAGGCCAGGGGTCGGCATCCTGCGGCTCTTTGAACCCTCTGATGTGGCTCAGCTTGTGAAAATAATTAAGTATTTCATTAAAGTCTATTTTATTTTAGTTCAGTTCGTTCATTTTCAAGATGTAATTCTATGAAGATTATGAGATCTTGTAAAATCTAAAATATTTTAATATTTAAATATTTAAAACAGCGGTTTCCAAACCATTTAGCCGCACACCCCCTTCAGTGTCCTAACTGGGCTGACGCAAAAAGAAAAAAGAAAATCTGTTGCAGTTACAACAACACAACCATCATAACAAAGTTTATGGAAATAAAATTAGAACCTCATTTGAATTAAATGGCAATATAGTTGCACACACCATCCACAACAGGATCCTGAGGATTTTCAGGTGCATCGGCGGCTCCGCCTGGACGCTTAGATTGGTCACACCTCCACAACCTGAAACGTCTCTGAAGCAGAGACCATCCAGGTGGATTCACGGACTAACCTCTGATGAATTTATGCCGCAAAATACAAACAAAAGTTTAATTGGATTTGTGTCCGATGACAAGCGAGAGAGAGAGAGAGCGACACTTTGGTAGAGCAGCACAGAGTAACAGCAACAGAGCGCTCCATAAAGCTGTTATTAATCAGAGAAATAAAAACTTTCACAGCGGTTACATCCAGCAGGTAAACACGCCCATGGTAACACACCTCAGCATCAGTGCTCGTCACCGGTTCAGGTCTTTTTTTCGGAGTTAAAAATGTTTTGCTGCATGCTGAAATGTTACGTCATTTTCTCTGCAGTCGTTCATTGATTTGTAGCACAGTAGTGTAACACAGTATAGTTTGTTTATACATAGCACAAAGGCAAAAAAAAAAAACTGTTCTATGCACTGCTATTTCATTTCAAATTTCAAAAGGGTTTTGTGGCTCCCAGTGTTTTCATTACTGTGTGAAACGGGTTCAAATGGCTCTTTGAGTGGTAAAGGTTGCCGGCCCCTGTCCTGGGCGCATGCTGAGTCAGATGCAGATGGATGACCCACCCGTCCCTGTCTCTAACCTAGGTGGTTAGAGGCTGCTGCTGGGTGCGAGTGGAGTACTTGGTCACCTGAATCATGACCAGACTGCTGGGTAATCTCTTTGGAATGTGTTGGAGGACGAAGCTGTAAACACCGGGGAGTTGATGGTCTGACGAGCGTCGTTATTTTGTCAACGGCATCAATACAGCAGATGAACTAAGTCACAGCTTCCTTCAGCCATTTCACAATAAGAGGCTTGAGCCTATATTCCCCATTCTGAACGTCAGACCTATCAAAGCTAAATAAAAACCACCAGTGGTATCCTCTCTGCTCCTGAAAACTCCAGCCTCTCAGCGCTGGCACCATTTGGAGCTTTCTGTTGAAGAAAGTGTTTTTATCGCTGGTTGAAGCAGTTCAGTGTTGGATGGCTCATAGAAAGGAGGCCCTTACGTACTGTAACGTACTTTAACGTACTGTAACGTACTGTAACGTACTTTAACGTACTGTAACGTACTGTAACGTACTGTAACGTACTGTAATGTACTTTAACGTACTGTAACGTACTGTAACGTACTTTAACGTACTGTAACGTACTGTAACGTACTGTAATGTACTTTAACGTACTGTAACGTACTGTAACGTACTTTAACGTACTGTAACGTACTGTAACATACTGTAACGTACTGTAATGTACTTTAACGTACTGCAACGTACTTTAACGTACTGCAACGTACTGTAACGTACTGTAATGTACTTTAACGTACTGCAACGTACTTTAACGTACTGTAACATACTGTAACGTACTGTAATTACTGTACTTTAATGTAACGTACTGTAACGTACTGTAATGTACTTTAACGTACTGCAACGTACTTTAACGTACTGCAACGTACTGTAACGTACTGTAATGTACTTTAACGTACTGCAACGTACTTTAACGTACTGCAACGTACTGTAACGTACTGTAATGTACTTTAACGTACTGTAACGTACTTTAACGTACTGTAATGTACTGTAACGTACTGCAACGTAATGCAGTGGCTGGATTAAACTTGCTCAGGGCTTGGTCCTGCCGTGTCTCACTGGAACTGATACGCCTGTCTTTAAAACAAAACCAGGCAAAATTATGCAGCGTATTACAAAGCTGGCGGGCCAACAGCTTTTACTCTCCCCCCACCCCCCTCTCCTGCCAGGCTAAGCGTTGCTTGTTTATCTCAAATGCCTCGATGTCTGATAGCGACAGAAAACGGTCAGTAAAGTTCTCGTCTGGGAGAAGACCTCCCGCTCTGAACGAGCTAACGCGCTAGCTGTTGTTAGCTGGACGCACATACCTCCGTGCCCCTTCCAGCTGCATGACGCAACGCTCCTTGCGCATCTCCCAGAAACCTACCGCGACATCTACGGCCAGGATTACACCATTTCCTGAGGGAAACCCTGTCGTAGGCGCAGATCGTGCAGCTGTTCCACTTATCTGGTACATGCATCCTGTCTTGGATTCATTGGTTATGATGACGTTGATGCATCAGCCACTGTCCATGACCTTTGGACCTTTGTTTTTTTCTGTTGGGGTCTTAGGCATGGCTATAGTTTAGCTTCTCTGCACCAAAATCCCTTCTCTTTTAGCACATTTCAGACAGTTCACTTGCAAACACCAACTCCTGTTGCTTTTGCTGGGCTTTTTCTTTTTTCTAGTCTTTCTAGTTTAATATTTTCTGTTCTGATGCTTTAATGTTGTTTTAGACTTCTTAAATGTTTCTGTTCTCCAGGTTTTCCCTTTTGTTTGTACTTGAAGCACATTTTAGACCTAGCTGACTAGAAACAACTAACAACCTTAACTGTTTTACCTGCTTGAATGACGTTTCTGGGTTTCAGCTGAAATATCTCAGTAGGGTGAGATCTATGTTTCCTCTCAATCTTCCAGCTAGTTAAGGTCTCATTTAGCTGCCGACACATTTGAAGATTGAGACTTATACAGGTGTTTGTTTTTAGGAGCTAGAATTACAGTAGGTTCAACAAGCTTCACTGAAGTGGAGGGAATTCATCAAGTACTGGTGGGCTAAAAATATCCAATAAAAAATAATCACAAAATATTATATCGGGACACTTGCTGCACTGTGAAATGGAGGAGAGTTTAGTTTTTTTTCCCCTTGGGGAATCCCTCAGCTCGCTTTCTGATTGTCTACACGGCACATTCAACAGGCTGCATGCTCGTTTGGACACCACACACGGCAAGATATCGGGGCAAGATTATCCAACATGTTGAATATTCACAATTTGAGATTACGGTCCTGATGTTCTACCGAGTGGACCCGATTGCTCTTAACACACCACACACGGCAGGAATATATTTTAAGATTATTTTAAGAGACGAGCCGATAATCGGCGCCTCTCGGAAGGAGGAGATCAGGGCGGAATTTGGGCTAAAAATCCTGCTGAGTGAACCAGCCTTAAGATTACAAATCAAGGAATTCACTTTGGTGATAAGATGCTACACATAGAGCAAGATACAGCTGACATAAGTATATGTAGAAATATATAATATGAAAGGAACTAAACAAATGCAAGTTGTATTAGAATGACAGGAGTAGTAGAAACATGACAGATATTTATATGTTTACTATTTGTCAGTATTCATTTTGCTCTAATCAAACATAAATAGTCCATCTGCATCAACCACCTGTTCTGTTGAGCCACATTTGCACCGTTCTTGAACTGCAGTGGGCTGGCCGCACACAATATGGCTCTGTTGGTATTTTCTCAGCTCCCTACGAGACTGAGACATTGAGACTGTTTCCGTGTGCTCCTGTCTTCAGGGAGTGGTCACAGCAGCCACCAGCCTCATCGCCACTCTTGCCCAGAAGAGTCCTGATGAGTTTAAAACCTCCGTGTCTCTGGCCGTGGCCAGGCTCAGCAGGGTGGGTACCGCTCTGAAGCGTCTCGTGGCGTTTTGTCCCCGCTCAGACCTCATTTCCCCTCCTGCAACTCTCTTGTCTTTCACAGATCGTGACGTCTGCATCCATCGACCTGCAGGACTACACATACTACTTTGTTGCTGCGCCGTGGCTGTCCGTCAAGCTGCTGCGCCTGCTGCAGTGCTACCCTCCACCCGGTAGGGTCCAATAATGTCATGTGTTAATGGGGTAAAAAGAGACTTTTTGTTAGAAAACGCCTGCTTTGGTTTAAACTCTGTAAGCTTTAGTCCTTACGCATGTGTTAACCTGCCCAAGAACAGCATCACTTCCCCACTCAAGCTCTTTGTGATAAATAGTTGAGTTAAAAAAAAGAGTGACTAAATGTGATTGGCTGTTGCAGAGGATGCAGCGCTGCGGAGTCGTCTGACTGAGTGTCTGGAGACCATCCTTAATAAAGCCCAGGAGCCACCAAAGTCCAAGAAGGTGCAGCACTCCAATGCAAAGAACGCTGTTCTGTTTGAAGCCATCGCCCTCATCATCCACCACGACAGGTCCGTCACTTTCTGCTGAGTCATGTTGGAGGAAGAAACGCATTAGGAACCTTGAACAGCTGTTTTATTGGTGTTCTTCCTTTCTGTGTCTATAGACTGTAAAACTTTTAGTTAGCGATGAAGTTTTTCACTGTTAGGGGTATGGCTTCCATGGCTACAGGTGTATTAAAGCAGGAAGCCAGGCACTCAGCACGGCTCCTCTAGGCTAATCCAGCCTGACTGTAGATGAGAGTGATGGCGTACAGATGGAGAAGCTTTCCTCTCCCTCCTCGTCGCTGCGTCACTCGTTGACATTCAGGTGGTGAGATGTGTGTTGAGATGTGAGCGTTGATTCCATGTCGTTGTGTGTCGTCTCTCAGCGAACCCAACCTGCTGGTGCGAGCCTGCAACCAGCTGGGCCAGTTTCTGCAGCACAGGGAGACCAACCTGCGCTATCTGGCTTTAGAGAGCATGTGCACGCTGGCCAGCTCCGAGTTCTCCCACGAGGCCGTGAAGACGCACATAGAAACTGTCATCAGTGCCCTGAAGGTGAGATTGAGTCCTTTCTCCTTTCTCCCTCCCTGTCAGCCTGGAAGGGATGGAAAACACGCTCATCCACAAGGAGGCCAGGTCACAAAGTTGGTCTCTGCTGTCAGCTTACTGCTGTTTTTCAGTTCATTGCAGGTCACTGTAAAAATGTTTCTAATGTTTTATAGCTTAATCAAACTTGTTAAAGGATTTCTATAGGTAGCTAAGCAAAGAGCAACGTTTTCCAATGTTCTTTAAATTAGATTTTTTTTATATCATCTTTTAGTGTCATTGAAACATACATTGAAACATACATTACAACGAAAAAAATAACTAAAAATAAGTACAATTTTCTTGAAATGAATGTATTTGTCCTTGGTTTGAGCAGGTAAATAAGATTTTTTACCAATGGAATGAGTATTTTTACCCCTAAAATAAGATAATTAGATATACTTCACTTGAAATAACATGATGGAGATGAATTGTTCCTATTTTAAGTACAAAAAATCTTATTACATTGGCAAATAATCTTATTTACCTGCTCAAATCAAGGAAAAATACTCTGATTTCAAGAATTAATTTCTTATTTTGAGTTATATATTTTGCAGTGAAGTTTTAACTACTAAAATTGTCTGTAGGAGAAATAGAAAAATAAAAAAATGGAATTTGGAACCTCAGTCCTGGTTTTATATCTAGGACTGAATTATCACACAACCTGAAAATAGAATTTCTTTGAAATTTGGCATCATTACTCATAACTTTCTACATCTGGCTGCCATATTGTGACGTGACTGGTCTCTGGCTCCATATAGTAGAAGAAAAATTCAGTAAGGAAGTCTAAAGCTGTTTAACACGGCTAAACTTGATAAAAGCATCATTTGAATAGCAGAAGTGTAAACACAAAGCAGCAGCTGATAACAGCCGGACAAGAACTAACAGAGACAATAATGGAGGCTGCCGTGATCATGCCAGGCTGCATACTGGCTCAGCTGACACCAAACATTTCCAGGCTGGCAGGAAGCTCACACAGAAGCTTCCCCTCTGCTCAGCTTAAAAAGGGAAGTTTGGGAAAAAGCTCAATGTGTTTGTCACTAATTTCACAAATTGAAACTCATATTTATATCACTCATTTATTTATTTTCCAATCCTTATTTTGTATGATTATGGCTTACAGATAGCAAAAAAGCAAAAATTTTGTCTTTTTTTTTTTCTGAGCCACTGAATTTCATCATATGTAAGACATAATCATCAGCATTTCAAGAAATAAATGCATAGAATATTTCACTCTGTAATGAGTCCATTTCAGTTTTATTTTCTGAAATAAGGGACAAAAATATTGAAATTATGCACGACTTCCAGGTTTTTGGAGGTGTACCTATTATTTTTTTCCTGTACAGTGAGACTAACTCTATGGATCCATCGAATAAAATAAACGAAAGCAAATCACTTCTACTAAGAGCTCTGTGCTAATCTGGACGAGTTTTTCTTCTTAGAAAATGATGCTGAACAGGTACAGCTTCATAGCATCAGATAACTAAATGGGCGGAGCTCCGGGGCATTAACATTCATTGAAATGGGCAGAATTGGAAAGCAGATGATGAAATGAAGTTTCATAATATCGATTATGTAGATCAAAGCTGTTGAGCTGTGAGGGGCTGGTATAGGTGGGAATGGCGTTCTTTAGACATGTCTAGAATGGATGGAGTCTGAGCTCTACAGGCTGAACAGCTTTCCTCAAGTATTCACATCTCTTACTTAAACATTTTATCCCCTTTCAACTCCAACCTACAGTATGTTTTATTGGGATCCTATGTGAAAGATTTCATGTGATTTCCAATAGATAAACTCATCCAAGAGGTTTTTAGAAAGTCAAACCTGGAAGTGTGGAGTATTAGTGGATGTGACGCCTTTTCTGTTACCCCTAAAAACAAAATAATCCAGCACAACATGTTGCCTTCAGCAGTCTTCAAATGAAATAATGAAGCCCACTTAGTGACAGATAACTTAGTGGAGATGTTTATAGCAGGGTGGCTACGCTGCCAAGACGGTTTTTGAGGTGGGCATCTTGATTTATTGAACTTATTGATCCTCACTGACGCTCCTTTGAGATTCTGGAGGATTAAAATGGATGTTTTCCATTTGGCATCTAATCTACTATCTCAGTCTTCCTGATCACAGCCATTCATGTTTCCTTCTTAACGCCGTATTGTGGCTCAGTCTTCAACAACTCGAGCTGCCTTACAGTTCAAAGTTGAAACCTTTGCTTCACGTGTCGTCTGTGCAGACCGAGAGAGATGTGAGTGTCCGCCAGCGGGCCGTCGACCTGCTCTACGCCATGTGTGACCGCAGCAACTCCAAGCAGATCGTGGCAGAGATGCTGAGCTATCTGGAGACAGCAGACTACTCCATCAGAGAGGAGATCGTAGGCCGTCACAGCACACATGTTCACCATGAGCTCGCTCAGAGGAAGCTCTTCTGCTCAGCCCCTGGACTCTCGCCCACAGGTGCTGAAGGTGGCCATCCTGGCAGAGAAATACGCAGTGGACTACACGTGGTACGTGGACACCATTCTCAACCTGATCCGCATCGCTGGCGACTACGTGAGTGAAGAGGTGTGGTATCGCGTCATCCAGATCGTCATCAACCGGGACGACGTTCAAGGCTACGCCGCCAAGACCGTGTTTGAGGTGGGCACCAAGATTCAGGGCGTCACCGTTTGTGACGGAAATAAAATTCACATTGACTGCAGAAAGACGGGCGCACTGAATATTAGCTTTTCTTAACCTGAGTAGGGATCGTTAAAGATTTATCGATACTACTACTCTTAAAGGGACCCAGGATTAGTTGTAAAAACAGACTTTGATTGTGAAATGTCTATTTTAGATGTAAAAACTATGCAATAAAGACACTGTAGGATATTTACTTTTTATACATTTTAATAACATTTTGTCACACGTAAGGGACCATTCTGTTTAAGCTGCAATGCATTCTGGGTAAATGACGTATACTAGGTCCTTTAGCGCTAGCTCTGTCCAGCCAAAACAGCAATTACTAATGTTAAACCTTTTCAGTTTGAACCAGAGTACGTTGAAATTGATGACAATGTAGTAATAATAATAATAATTGTTAAACATATTCGGTACCCATCCTTACCTGTGAGCCGTTATCATCAAAATTATATTACATTGCTATTAGATTTCAGACCCTGACACTAGCTACGTTTACATGGACAAAAGTAATCAGACTAAACGGACGATCGGAATAAAAAAAGCGTCATGTAAACACACCAATCAGAATATTATGATCGGATTAAGCTCCGTCGGAATGAAATTGTAGTCTAAATGAGAGGCGTGGTTTATGCTGATTGATGATCCCATCTACGTGCATGTAAACGCTTGTTTGAGCAGATGTAACCAGGACAGCAGAGAAACACGCTGTTTCTGCTATGTGTGCGTTTCTTACCTGACAGAAAATCTTCTTCCCTTCCCTGTGAACCTCTGTAGGCCCTCCAGGCTCCAGCCTGTCATGAGAACCTGGTGAAGGTGGGAGGTTACATTCTTGGAGAGTTTGGGAACCTGATTGCTGGTGACCCACGCTCCAGGTACCGAAAGTATAATGCACAGATGTTTAAATGCTTTATTGTTATACCTTCAAAAACCTAAAGACAAAAAAAATTACAATCTGTTCAGACATCTGTTTTTGTGTGGCAACAAAAATAGCTCTATTTTTCTCCTTGCTTATTTTTAACCCAGTCATTGTGGAGTAACTTAAGATAACTCAAGATAATTAGCTCTAAAAGCAGTTTTTAATGTTGCAGTGAAAAAACCCTTTTCTGAAAGCAGCTGACTTCTCTTTAAGGTTTCTCTGTTTCTGACCTCTTCGTCTTCAGCCCTCTGGTCCAGTTCGATCTCCTCCACTCCAAGTTTCACTTGTGCTCCGTCCCAACTCGGGCCCTGCTGCTCTCTGCTTACATCAAGTTCATCAACTTGTTCCCAGAGGTCAAAGGCACAATCCAAGATGTCCTCCGCTCGGACAGCCAGCTCCGCAACGCTGACGTGGAGCTTCAGCAGAGAGCTGTGGAGTACCTGAGGCTCAGCTGCATCGCCAGCACCGACATACTGGTTAGCAAAGAATTCAGGGGGGTGATCAGACTTTGCATGGGTCTGGGCCTTTACAGAGAGCGTCAGTGCAATGCAAATGCTGAGAATTAGACCATGAGAGTGGAGGGTTCTCTCCTTTGGGACGCTTTTACCAGAATAACTTTGTTTCTCTCCAAAGTGTTCAAAACCCTGTTAAAATTCTCATTCAAAAATGACACCATTAATCACTTCAGAACTTTCCCCCATATATTGTGACACTTATCCAGTGCAATTAAGCTGTAATATTGATTTCATGACTTAAAAAGGGGGCGCCGCCTTAAACTCATACTTGGCTTAAGGACCGCTTGGTTTAGCTTTCCAGTAACGTTAGGTTGCTTCTTTGATTGGCTAATTTAGATTAGACTGGTTTGTTCCTTTTTTCTTCCTCTTTTTATTGCTAATAATTGTGTGTAACTGTGTGTTTGCTGCTGTCACGCTCCACTGCGGGTCTGTAGAGTAATTCTTATCTTCTCTGCACAGCTGCAGCACTCTGCCAACCTTAAGCTTTAACAATAGTACGCACTGTACAGGGTAGGGGTGTGAGCAGCACATACGCCAGCGTGACTGATACTGCTAAGACACTCCCCCTGGCTCTGATTGGTCGTTTCTGACCGGGAGTGGTGTTTTTCTGCAAATGGCAGTGGGACCACTGGGTGGAGCCAAAGGAGCTGAGATGTTTGCACAGATAATCTGTCTCATATTTTGCTGTCAGAACATAGTGACCGTTTTAACAAATGTGTAAAAAAAAATGCATTTCTACAAAAGTTACCTACCGCAGCTTTAAGAGTTGGGCCAAAAGTTCAAGTGTGATTTAATCAGACCCTAATGCATTGTTCCCTGGGGTCTGTTGTCGCATGTAAAACCCAAACAGCACTGATCAAATATTCCTGCAGCTCCGTCAGTCCTGCTGTTTGCCTCTTGGTTTTGGGTTTTTGCCTTGGAATTTTTTTTTGTTCTTCTCCTGAGTGATACTTTTGTCCAGTGAGATCCATCTCCTCCTTTGTAATGTAACTGTGAACTGTAGCTTTAGCTAAAGCAGGGGTTCTAAAATAGTGGGGAGCCATTGCCCTCCCCTGAGGGCAACGGCTTTGATAGTAACACAACGAGGTAACGTAGCTATGTCTGAACAGTTCTTTCACTCTTCAGCTGAAAAAGCGTGAGCACCACTGAGCTAAAGGATGCAAATGTCTGAAAATGTAATTTAATGTCAGACTAGCTGAACTGTATCAGGTTCTCTCCATGGGATGCTGGCTGTGAACTCAACAAGGCTTTGAAAATGTATCTATGCAACCAGTTTATTGCACCTTTTTATTTTTATATATTTTTTCCTCTAATGATTTAGTTTTTTAAATGAATGCTTCATTAAACTTGTCTTATTATATGTGGAAAAGTTTTGAAATGACCTTTATAACAGAGCTTCTTGTGGATCTGTGTAACTGAAACTCATTCCCCAGCAAAAGGCCAACGGTGCTCCCCCCCCCCCCGTTCAGTTCTCACTCAGATTAACCGCAAGGAAGATTTAGGTTTCAAAAGAGACCTGGTAAATTGGAAGTGGGGTTGCAAGTAGAGGTTGTTGGCCAGCTCCCATGAGTCTTTAATTTTCTCTGTGCCTGCAGGCCACAGTTTTAGAAGAAATGCCTCCATTCCCAGAGAGAGAGTCGTCCATCCTGGCCAAGCTGAAGAAGAAGAAGGGCTCCAGCAAGCTGCCTGACCTGGACGACTCCCGACGGACCGTCAATGGCAGCAGCGAACACGCTGAGGACACCGAAGCCGTAAACATAAACGTAAACCAGGTATTTCATCATACATCACACGTACATGCTTCATCTGAATGCCTGGGGGCTTTGTCCTGTTCTCCCTGATTTCCACCGTTCTCTCCTGTTTTCTCTGTGCTTTTCAGTCTCTAGTTGTTTTTCTCCTCTCCTTTTTTGCTTTTCTGTCCATCAGACTTGTCGCTTTCTGACGGAAGAGCTTATTTCCACAGACAGACCCCACCCCACCTCCTGTAGCGCCACCATGCTCCCCACCAGAACCATGGTATAATACACGCTTTCATTTTCACTGCTGTGTGTATCTTGTCAAACTCTTCCATCTCTCAGTCATACTTTGCCTTTTCACACTTTTCTGCATGCGTGTGCGAAGCGGGTACAGACGAGATGGGTGGATGAAGGAGATACATGTTCCTCTCTGCATCATTTCATGGAACCTTTACAGGGAGGCTGCATGTTTTGCAGAAGGTTCCCATCTTTTGGCCTCTTTCTCCTCTGGTCATGTTTAAGGCTGCTGCGGGGGACCAGGAAGTGGGAGTGAGGATGCAAGGGAGCCTGCAGTGCTTAGCAAAGTAGTCCCACCTGTAGCGTTTGTCACATTACAACCACAAACTTTAGTGTATTTTCTACCAATATTATGTGAGACATCAGTATAAAGTAGCTACATGCAAAGGCATTTTTCAAAAATGCTGCCTTTAGAAATCCCTTAATTAGTAAATAGTTCGCTAGTGTGTAGTTACCACACATATATGCACTAATCCAACCATGTCCTCTTTAGTAAAACACTGTATTTAATTTTACAAAAAATAAATATGTTCCCCTCTTTATACATGTATATTTAAACGTCTTCATTGAAAGCAACGTAAATCCAAAGTCAAAAGCTTGGAGAACAAAGCTGATTCTGGTTCTGAAACGGCATCATGAAGACCAAGGAACCCAGCAGACAGGCCAGGGAGAAGGCTCTAAAACAAAGTTCTCAGCTTTTTAACATTTCGTCACTTGTTGATTGCTAATCCAGGCTATGAACGTCTCATATAGCACTGTTCAATTCCTAATGCTATAAATGGAAAAAGCAAACCCTCAGAGGTCTGGCCTTCCCAAAGCTGGATAGATCCACTGCTGTGGTGGAAATCTAGTCATAATATTACTGAAGAAACCCATTTTTTAAAACTACAGCCATAAGAGGTTCTGTTGTTCCTGTTGTTCCTGTTGTGTTGTATGTGGAAGAAGGTGCTTTGGTCATAGGGGACCAGACCAGATCGTTTTGACCTGCATGTAATAACCGTGTGGTGTAAAGCTAAAGCCGGACATACACTGCACGATATTTTCAATGGTTGTACTCAGATAAAGCTCAAACTGTACGACGCAACCGCAGGGGTTAAAAGTTCACAGAACACCATATTCTCACACTGTACGGCTCTGATGCGACCTGACTGCTCACACTGTACGTCCAAAAGCCACATGTCGGACTCAGCCCCGTAGAGAGATGGCGCTTGTCGGACTCATCTGTCCGGAAGCCAAACGTAAACAGTAGAAGAAGAAAAAGGCGGAAGTGTTGATGCTCACTGTTAAATATGAGGCTCACTGGAACGAAACGCTGCCTTGGCAATTCTATGGGTTGCTCCTCCGTAGTTTGACTCCTCCGTAGTTTGACTCCATGTCACACGGACCGCCGTCATGCTTCTCTCCGCTCTTATGTTTTCATCTGAGAAGAAGATGAAAACTTGTTTGTTTGCACATGCTCAGTGCGTGAGGTTGGGGGGGAATCGGTTCGTAGACGCTTCTAGCTCTGCCTTAATGGCAGGATGTGCTCACAATCACTCACAATGGCCGACTGAATTTCAAGCATGTTCGATTTTTATGGGGAGGTGGTAATGAGAGGCTAATCTCCCATCATTACCACCTGTATACTACACGACGCAGGACGCACGATGCAGCTGAAAACTGGCCCAATCCAAAAGATTCTCGCACGATTGAAGAATTGGCCCTAAAAGGGCAAAAAAGGGTACAGTGTACGCCCATCTTAACAACGTTTACTCACCGTTCCCACGGGGAAGAGTGGTGGTGCCAGTATTATGCTGTGGAATTGCTTTTCTGCAGCAGGGAACGGCTGGTCAGAGTTACTGGGCCGATAAATGCAGGACAGTCCTGGAAGAAATGCTGCAGAAGACCTGAGGCTGGGGTGAAGGCTCACCCTCACCCTCCACCTCCAGCAGAACAGCCATCCTAAATATGCAGCCAGAGATACCAGGGGAGGATTTAGAACACAGCAAATTGGAATGGCCTAGTCAAAGTCCAATCCTGGAGTGGTGCCATAAAATGAATTGAAGTTTGCGGTAGCAGTGTGACAAAATGCAGAAATGTTCAGTGTAATAAAAAGCATCAGTCAGTAGATGTGTCTATGAATGTGTTCTCTTCACTCTGACATGGGAGCTCTCCGATATAGTCATATAATATGCAGCCATATTCACAACATGACAATATTGTTGAAAGACCTTTTAATTCAGGGGCCCACCAGAGCTTTCCATCCGGCCCCCAGAATATTCCTGAGTTCAGGAATAATGTAGTGATGAGCCTCATCAGAACACATATTCTAATGTGTTGAATACGACGATATGCAGCTACTGCAGAGTTGTTTGAACTGACGCTCAAAACTTTCAGAGAAAAATCTTTGGAACACAATTAAGCCTCTTTCCCCCAGACTTTGATATGGACCAGAAACTAGATTGAGAATGGTTTAAAAAAGAGGCCAAAATCCCAAGAACCAGCTTAAAATATTGTAATGAAACCTCAGAGAGTAATGACGTCAGCACAGTGATGCTAATTGTTGTGAGGACCACCTACAGCCCATCAAGCTGCTCCACAGTCTCAGCTCCTCAGCTTGATCTGCAGTCAGTCAGTTCCTGGCCCAGTGGTGCTGCAGTTGGGGTGGTTTTTCATCGGCGTCACAAAGCTGTAGTGTTTATATGTGAACAAGGGTTTGATGAGGTCTGTCCTGCAGGGTCCCATCCACACCTCTACGGACATCCTGAATCTGAACTCCACCCCTTCATCGGGAGCCAGCCTGCTGGTGGACGTCTTCTCCGACATGGCCAACCCTGCGCCCACAGAGGGGTCAGAGGATCATTTTCCCAGGTAACGCTGTAACCAGGGCTCACCGGGGGAGACGGACATCAAGCCAAGAAAGTGTCAACTAGAACATTTAGCAGTGGCTTCCATTATAAGCCTGGTGTGTTGTCCCACTGCGTACAAATCAGCTGCAGCGGCAGAACTGACTGGTCGTTGCTGGGAGCCGGTGATCCTCAGGAAGATGTTGGTAGATTATTAGACAGCGGGGTCGGATGTCCACCTACTAGTAGTAAGCCCTCCAAAAACATCTGAAGGTTGCCTTTGGCTCTAGAGGACACTTTGTCAGCATCTCTGCTCAGACAGCAGACCAGACTTCTTTATTTTTAACCAGACACAACTTGGCACTTTTGAACCTGATAATGCTTTAAAAGAAACCATGATTAAAACGGGTTTCATCAGGCCTTTACCCTTCAAACGTTTTGCTGCTTTCTACCAACAAAAACAGTTAAAATATGTAAATGACAAGCTAGTGGAAAGCCATGATTTGGATTAATTAGGGTTAGGGTCAGCACAAACAGCAGCAAGATGGCAGAGACCAGGGTGCAATGACCTTGTGATGATGAAATGAACACGCTTATTGGCCCCTGATATCATCTCCCAACATTCAACATGTTTTAGAGGACTTTATAACAAGATGAATGAGTGGATATAAATAGCTTTACAGTGTTGGTGCTCTGAACAGCTGCTGCTATCTTCTGTGTCGACAAAAGCCAACAAAAAAAAATCAAAACTTTGGTTATTTTGTGATCATTTCTGCTTTTTGCCCTAATTAGAGGCATCAATTAACTGATCATCAGAAAGTATTTGTTTTAGCAGTGACTGAGAAGCATTTAGGTGTGTGTGCTGCAGAATAATGCCACTAAGGAAATATATTCTAAATAACAGGCAGTCAGTCACTGCTGTCTGTCTGTTAGGAAAGGGACAAAAGATTATTAAACAACAAGTCTACCATTCTCCAGTTAGAAAAAAAGGAAACCTTTCCAAAGACTATCCTGAAGCGGCTGATGCAATGTTCAGAAATGACACACATACACAAGCTTCATTCTAGGCTTGATAGGCAGGAATGGCTTTTTGTAGAGCTGTCAGTAGAATCTGTCTCTTCAAATGATACAGTACAAGTTGGGTTTGCTAAGTTGGATGAGAATGGACCCCTGTGGACGGATGACATGGAGGCAGAGATGTCCTAACCTGAGCCAAAGCGCTTTAAGTCTGCAGCCTTCTGGTTGTTCTCACCATGGCTGAGGCAGAGACCCCATAAAGCCCACATTTTTCCTCGGTCTCGTCTCCCCTATCTGCTTCGGTCCAGAGGAGATGGAGTTACCATACAGGCCATCAGTTCTCCTCAGCTTCCAGCCTGAGCAAGTGACAGCACTGTCATAAATAATAACGCTTTGCTTATACATTTTAGGTTTGTGTGCAAAAACAACGGCGTCATCTATGAGAACCAGCTTTTACAGATTGGACTGAAGTCTGAGTACCGTCAGAACCTGGGTGAGCCTCTGCTCTGTTCCCTCCAGCACTCTGCAGTTCTGAGATTTTAGGCTGGAGGTTTTAAAACCTTAATAAGGTCTGAGTTAAGATTAGTGGCTTATGTAAACGTTTGAAATGTGGTTGGAAGGAAATGATCCAAAAGACAAATATCTGGTTTACTTTCTGTCTCCCTGCAGGTCGCATGTATGTGTTCTATGGCAATAAGACCTCCACCCAGTTCCTCAGCTTCTCCACATCAGTGACCAGTGATATCGTCCTCAGCTCTCATATCCTCTCATCTGCTCCCTGACCTCCCTGATCTTGGACTTGTTGCTCCTAGCTGCTCCCCAGCCAATGAGCACTTCTGCTCTCTGGGAATGCCTTACATGCTTCCTGGGGGGTTGGACCGGTGCCTATATCCAGTGGTTATTAGGCGAGAGGTGGGGTCCATCCTGGACAGTCCAGTCCAGCATTTCCATCCAGAACCACATGCATTTCACACCTAGATCTTTTTTCCCCAACTTCATTTGCTTTGTTAAAGATGATGGTTCCCCACCGTTCACAATGCGCTGAACCGTTCACCCACTTTTACTACCGACAATCCCTCCCCCCCTTTAGTGGTTCAGTGGGCTACATTTCCATTTTGGATCCAGGGGACTTGTTGTGTCAGGAAGGGCATCTGGCATAAAACCTCTGCCAAGTCTGTGTGCAGCCATTACAACAAAGACCTGCTGTGGAGACCCCTGACCAGGGGAGCAGCTGAACCGGCTCAGCAATCTCCCAGGAGGCTCTTTCATATTTGCTCTGCTGAATGCAGATGGATGGAGTGGCTTCTTTAGACAGGCAGTGTATCTATGAGCTGTTGGTTCTCCTTCTGTGAGTATCTGTAGGATCCTTGACCAGCAGCCTCACAGCTCAGTGTCCAGGCCAAGCCTGTGGATCCGCTCATCGAGGCCGGAGCTCAGGTCCAGCAGATCCTGAACATTGAGTGCGTCTCAGATTTCTCAGACGCTCCTGTACTCAACATTCAGTTCAGGTTGGTAAGACCCTGCATGTCTGTCTGTGATCCTTGCTGCTGCTCTTTAGTTACTGACCTGCACCCTTGCTGCTGTGTGTGCGGGAGCAGATATGGTGGAACTTTGCAGAACATCGCGGTCAAACTCCCTGTCATGCTAAATAAGTTTTTCCAGCCCACGGAGATGGCGTCCCAAGACTTCTTCCAGCGCTGGAAACAGCTTGGAGCGTAAGCCTTCCTTTATCTTCACATGCTTCTCTGAAGAATGAATATGTGGCATCCACTGTTTGGTTTTAAGCTCACGTGTATCAGTTGCCTACAGATCAGTGCAACAAGTTGTACGTCTGAAGAGGGTCATGTAACAGCCACTGTACTCGATGGGGATTTGTTCTAATACCATTTCTTTGTGTCTTCAGCCCCCAACAAGAGGTGCAGAAAATCTTCAAAGCCCAAAACCAGATGGACACAGACGTTACCAAAGCCAAGGTAAATGCTAAAACCCACGAGTTTTTCTGAGACTGCAATGACAAGCCTCCTCTGTATAGATAATATAATAAAGCTATAGAAAGCTGCCTTTAGCTGCTGCTAGCTGATAAGACACAATAAAGGCGGTAACATCAGTGGATGTTTTGGAGAAAACCTCAGACCTACTTGTCTGTGCTCTGCTGCTTTAACCCCATCAGCTGTTAGGTTTCGGTGTGGCTCTGCTGGACGGCGTGGATCCCAATCCTGCAAACTTTGTTGGAGCTGGAATCATCCACACCAAGACCACTCAGGTGGGCTGCCTGCTCAGGCTGGAGCCCAACACACAAGCACAGGTAAACGCCCACAGACACGCCAATAAATGCTGTTCCTTACTAACAAACGCAGCTCATGCTTTCCATTTTGTTGGGTTCCAACCTCAAAGACCATCGTTTTTTTTTTTGGGATGACAGAGTTGAAGTGGAAGGAGAGTGATGCAGGGTTCACCAACCTAACGCTATGCACGTATTTTTATGTGTATTGTGTTGTTTTGTAGCTTCTGCCCGCTTTTCTTCCTGATTTAGCTTCACCCATCTCCCCGTCAACTCTGACTAGCTGCCCTGTCCCCGCTGAAGAGCGACGTCCCCTCTGCTTTCATTTCCCATGAAACTATGGTGCAACGAGGTGACGGTCGCCGGCCCTCCTCCGGTCAAGCGACCGGCGAAATTTGTGCGTGTAAAACTTCGAGCTCACACAGCTTGAACATTTTTCAACAGGAATATTGAAAAATGTTCAACTGTGTCGCTGTGGCATGGCACTACAACCAATCAGCGAAGGTTTCATTGATAGACCAATGAGAGCAGAGTACGCTACGCACATTTTAGCTATGGCCGACTTTCCTATAGTATGACCCTTCACGCAGTGATAGTTCAGATACACATAAAAAGGCAGCTGTATGGGAACTTGTTAGTCCCAGGGAGACGCTTTTCTTTTCATTTGTAGACTTTTCATCCTGGACGCCTTGTTTATCACAGACTGCTTTGAAAATGTCAAAATCCCTCCAGTTCCATGACCAATCCGATTTCTTGGAGACAAGCAACTCTTTAACACTGCCATCGCTGTGACGTCTCTTCTGACTGCCAGCTGTCGCTGTCGTTTGAAGCTCCCCGTGTGCCGAGTCCATTAGACTGCCGCCGCGTTCTCCCCTTTGGAGATGACGTGTCCTGATCTACAGCGTTGTTGTCTGCCCTGTGCAGTGATTTTGAATGTTTTGCAAAAAAAGTTTCAGTCTGCATCGATAAGTACCCCTTTTTGTTTGTGTTTTAGAAAAAGACTGAAAACCATATTTCTTTATCCTTCTGTTTTATAATGGTGCAATAGTTTTTATCAGTCTGTCACAAAAAAACCTAGAAATCCGTTGATCAATATCAGAATCGGCTTTACTGAGTTTGACATAAACAAGGAATTTCACTTCAGTTCCACTTTGCTCTCAATAGAGGCTTTATAAGTATAAAAAATAAAAAAAAATTTAAGGTTTATCTAAATATTCAGATAGACAGTGTTTTTACAAAAGAGGAAGACTAGGTTGAATTAGTGGATGTTTGGGTTGTAACATGACAAAATGGCAAATAAAGCGATTTGAACTGAATGAATAGATCTGTTCCCTCCCTCCCATGGACGCTGTAACTGGGTGATGTGTTTTTGTGTGTTTCAGATGTACCGCCTCACACTCCGGACCAGCAAGGAGTCCGTATCTCAGCGGCTGTGTGAGCTGCTCTCAGAACAGTTTTAGACACGCCACAGCTCCTGGATTTTTACCCTTTCTTACTTTCACTTTAGATCAGATAGAATGTGTTGTACAGTGTACATGCTTGTTGTATTGCCATGCTTTATATCCAACTGAACTGAAAAGTATTTTTTGCACAAAGCCCCAGTAACACGTCACAGCTTTAAAGCCGCCTTGCGTGTGTCCTCACACTGTGAGCACCTTAGCTGAGGTGCTGCAGACCGAGCAGGAGGCCCAGAATGCTCCTCTGGTCCTTCTGCAGCTCTGTCACTCCATCGTTTGGTTTGGCTGCTGCCTTCAAGCACTGATGGGACTGAGCTACAGGTACTTGAGAGGCTCGGTCATGTGTTTGGTGGTGCTTCTGTAATGTTTCACACGACTGTTACGCAATCGTTCTGCACTTGTTGGCTTAACAAATTAGATTGCACATGTAGCTCACAGAGAACGTTATATCAGAAGTCAGCACTTCACCAGTTTAATACATGTTGTCTCAGGAGGAACACTTGCTCTTTGGTATTTATATATAAAAAATATTTTGTATGCGTCAGTTTTGTTTCCAGTTTGAAAAGATTTGATCACCTGGAGTTGTTTCTATAAAGCATTATACAAACATTGTGACGGAAATAATCTTTATATCAAGTTTGAGAACTATCACATAACTTTTGCAAATGTCTATACAGAACATGTAAGGAAGGCCTATTGTTTAAAGGGAGCATTTGGATTTTTTTTTTTAAGATGGGCTCTATTGAGAAGTTATGAGCAGTCAGCATTTTACCTCCAGTACATCACCATTAATATATTGTTAGTTTTTATTTTGCATAAATACTGATTGTTTTTCCCCCCCAGAGGCAAGCAAAGCTGTTGCCGCTTTAAAAACGTGCTTGTAGCATGAGCATTTCACCTCTAGACACCATATATACCAGACAGATTCAACCATGATGTGACCCAGTATTCTCATGCTATTCTATGCAGGCTCTCTGTCTGGGCTGATGAAGGTTTGGCATGTTGAGTTCTCGGACCGGGTCCAAGTGATGGCATCTGCACCTAGTTTCTAATTAATTCAGCTTAACTACTTGACTATTTAGGAGCAAAAAATAAATAAGGCAGGGACTTCAAAATAAAAGTACGTCATGCGGACTCAGTTGAAGGTTGAACTCGACCTTTTATCCCAACATACCCTCACTGTACAGAACGGGGTGCTTCAGAAGTGACACGCACCCTTCAAAGATGTGACAGGACCTCTCCATTTTTCTCTGTTCAGAGTGACGTTACATGGTGTTTTCACATCAGCTAGCGTGCATAAAAAGATTGGAGACCGTCTGAAAGCCGTTTTATGATTGTACAAAGCGCCATCATGTTTGCTTCATGCGGAGGAGGTCTGGTTGATTATACTGAAGACCGTGTTGGGTACCAGTCCACTTTTCCGTGTGAAAAATGTTCAGCAAAACAGTAACACAAAGTTCTGTGAAGAGGAGGAAAATGGTGTTGATCGGAACTAGTACATTGTTTATGTCAAACGATCAAAATCAAATAATAAAATGAAATCATTTTTGTAACTGAGGATAAGCGGCTACCATTTGCTCCATATTTTCCATGGGAATGTCTTCGTGACACGGTGGACCAACACTCTCTTCTGTTTTAAACCACGATGCTGCAAACATGATGGCCGTTTGAAGCTTTAACATATTAATATTTGTTAGTGAATGGGGTTCACAGGAACCATGGCAGTTCTGAAATTGCACTGGATTCAGGTTGGTTTTGCTCTTAGCTCGGTTCTGCATCAGCCTCTAAAGGTTCACGCGTTTTATCCAACCTGAAGGTGACCGGCGTTAGCTCCTGCAGGGAAGATGCTGACTGGCTGCAACCTTTCAACTGATCCCAACTTCCCAAAGATCTAAACTGTTTTTATTCTCTAACTGGCTGTCCACACCAAGAACAGGAACTGATGGTTATGATAACTAGTCCTTTAAGCCTTTTCTAGTGTTGAAAGAATGAAAATAGCATTTGTCAGTGTAGTGATTGGAGTTTGTTGTCGGTGTGGTCGGCCCTTAAAGCACTGCCGCATTCAGGGTTATGATGTCCAAAGCATTTCTTTTCAGAGTAATGTCCAACTAGAAATATTTCACTACTACAGTCACCCATTGGTTATCTATGTCTTGGATCTGCTAAAAGAGTTTCACTCCGTTATAATAAACATAACTCATATCTGTGTGAGTATGACTGGCTGCAGCATTATAGGTAAACTTCCTCTTAAAAAAAACTAAAGTAATTTTATGCCATTTCTGCTCATTTTGACCAGATTTTTTCCTACTCTGCTGAACTAAAATCAAAACCGTTCCACTGTTTATGGTGCTTAAAGCTGAATGTGGTCGCTGCCTTTGTTGATGGCTTAATAAAAACTGGTACTGATCTTAGCCAACTGCTCGGGGTAGAGAAGCTGAGCTCTGAACAATGCTGTGAAATGTGTCACTCTTTACATTTTGGATCATCAGTCATTTCAACACGAGACAAGCAAAAGGAAAAAAAAATATCCAAACCAACTTAGCCATATGTTAAAATACTCCTGTTGTTCAAATAATGAATGAACTATGATTGACACAGTACAGGGAAGCTGAGCTCAATTTCAGCATGGATAGTTTGGTCCCTGTAATAAATCAGTTAAATGTGTTTTGTTGTTTCCTCAGGTTATCATGGTCAGAAATCTGTAAGGAGGCAAATATTTCACAGCAGTGTTAGATGTGAAAATAGCCTTTAAAGGTTTGTCATGGAGTTGATCTAACTCATGAACCCAACGCCCTAAACTGGACCTGAGCGGCTCACTGTCCCCCAGAAGGACCTGGTTGAACAGAAAGTGTGCCACGGGCCAATGCCATGTGCCTTCTGGTACTTCCAGCCAGGTGTGGAGATCAGTCACCTTGTAACTGCGTGGTTAACACGAAGCAGGCCTGCTGCGGCTCTTTGACACGGTGTCCACCGCTTACCTTAAACTAAAAGTGACCTACCAGCTGTAGGTCAGAATGATGGTGGATCCACAAACCCCACCATCGTCAGTATGAGAATTTAACTGATGATAAATTATTTCAGCAGTTTTGTAACAAAGACCGCCTGAAAAGTCCATACAGAAGGTATGACATGGCAACACGTTCTAAAAGAGTTGTAATTGACCCTCCTTATTCCAATGGTTTGACTCAGACGTGTTTCTGAACACGTTAGATGATGAGAAACAACCTAGAGATTGTTTTATTAGGTCAAAGTTTGACGGGTGCTGTCACAGCCTGCGCCTGTGATGAGATGAGGATGCAGTAATCAGGTTCAAACATGCTGCTGGAGGCGTTCAGCTCCATTTTTCTCCGTTGTCTAGAAAACAGCTGCAGGCATGGGTCTGTTTAATGTTTCAGAACAGCTTCAGCTGGGCGGCTTTCAGGCTGTTCTCCCAGATTCTGATGCAGCCAGATCTGATCTGATGTCCTTTAACAGCACCTTTCACACGTTCTGCCGCTCTGTTACTACAGTCCCCTGCAAAGTGTTCACTCCACTTTCCTACGTTTTGTCCTGCTGCAGCTACAGACTTTAGTCAATATTACGAACCCATGAAGATCAAACTGTGTGTCCAGGTAAAGTGGAAGAAAATAACACATTGCTTTCGGGCATATAAAAAATAAATAAAACGTTTGCTGTGCATTTTAATTCAGCCCTCTAAGTTCAATACACAGTAGAATTACATTTGGCTGCAAGTCCAGTTCCAAGTCTTTAAGGCCATGTCTCCATGTCTGCTTGGCTCCTTGTTCTTTGCCAAAGAGCTCCTGCTCACTCAGATCTGTGAACATTTGTTTTGCCGTAGATTCTGGGTTGGATGTGAGCCAATCCGGCACATGGTGATGATTGACAGGACAGACTCCATGGCAGCTCTGCCTGTAGGTGTAGTGCTGTCCTGCTGCAAGGTGAACCTCCAGCCAGGCTTCCCTGTCTGTTGTAGGGCTGCTTAAAAGATGCACCCCGCACCAAAATCCTGCCTCTACCATGCTTCACTGTGGGGACGGTGTGTTCAGGGTATTGGGAGGGGGGAGGGGCTGTTTTCCCCAACATAGTGTTTTGTATGTTGACGAAAAAGGGGGACATTTCGGTCTCCTCTGACCAGAGCGCCTTCCTCCACGTCTTTGCTGTGGCAAACTGCAGGCTGGCTTTCTTCTGGCCTCTCTTCCATAAAGGCCAGGAATGTGGAGAGTTTGACTGTCTGACAACTTCTACCTGAGCTGGGGATCTCTGGAGCTCCTCCAGAGATGGCATGAAGGCCCTGACTGCTTCTTTAGTTAATGCTCTCCTCGTCTAACCCATCAGTTTAGGTGGATGACATTGTGTTCTTTTTCCTACTCTTTCCACGTTCTGATGATTAAGCAGTGCTCCATGCAGCATGTCCTCTGACCTAACGCTGCTTTAAGCCTCTCCCTGAGCTGCCTGCTGTGTTCCTGGGTCTTCACGATGCTGCTTGCTCTCTAACAAACCTCTGAGGCCACAATCAGAACAGCTGCATTCAGGCTCAGATTAAATTACACTGGTGGACTACTGACAGCCATCAGCCTGGCTGGGTTCTATCTACGAGCCTCTGAGGAGAGAAGCTGAATACAAATGCACAGCACACTTTTCAGGTTCTTATTTGTAAAAACCCAAAACGAGGCGGTCTGATATTCCTCAACTACTTTGTGTTGGTCAAGCACACAATGTACACAGTAGTGGTTGTAAAGTGACAAAACGTGTGGAAATGATGGAGTGTGAATGCTTTAGCCAGACCTCGTGTATCCAACCCACAGCAGGGTACCAGACATTTAGCCCACCTGGAGGATCCAGACTCAAGGCATCAGTCGTCTCTGCTTGCTGAGCTTTATTACTAACATTACAAATGTGAACTTATCATAGATGTCAGGGCGTTAGCGTTTGCTTCAGCGTGGCCTGAACCGACCCCCTCCTCTCTGGGCCGTGCATCAGAGCGCTCTGAATGTAGAACTGTTCTGGTGTTGATCCAATGTCACTGGAGCCGTCCGTTTCAGAGGGGAGACCGTCGGGACGTGGCCAGTGGCTAAGGAATGATCTCAGGTTGTTACTAATCTGTGATGGATCAACTGTAGGATCCACTTGAAGCCATGTTTGGTTTTATTAAAGCCAGTAATAACCGGCTTTAGGTGGTTGAATAAAACTCACCAGTCGGCCTGAAAACTGAGTTTTTATTTATCATTTTTCATTTTGGGAAGATTTTAATTTGTCAATAAAATCTTTAATAAAACTAAATAGAAACGTCCAGGGGCCAAAAATGGCCCCAGGGTCGCACTTTTGACATTATTGCTTTAAAGAACAAATAATTGAGCGTGGTCTCAAAGGGAGTCCAGCTTTCCTCCACAACTTTCAGGATTAAGTTCACCTGAAGCCTACAGAACGATGCCAAACTGTCCCATCGATAAGACGGACATGATTGTTTCAACTCATATGAGTGCTCTTGTTGTTGTTTCCATTTCCTTTGTACGCCTTTAACGTTGTCACCATCTCTGTGCCTGAGAAG
Source organism: Fundulus heteroclitus (assembly GCF_011125445.2). Taxonomy (NCBI): domain Eukaryota; kingdom Metazoa; phylum Chordata; class Actinopteri; order Cyprinodontiformes; family Fundulidae; genus Fundulus; species Fundulus heteroclitus. The sequence continues at coordinate 27,209,177 of NC_046364.1, read as the reverse complement.
AACAACTGAGCTGTTTCTGGAAACGGGAACGGAGATGCTGATGTGTTTGAGTGTAACGTCACTTTGTGCAAATCTTCTGGGTTTTTTTCCAAATAAAATTTTTAAAACAAGTTCTAACTGTGTGTTACTGATCTCTCGCAGAAGAAGACGGCTGTCCAGTGTGTGCTTACCGCTAGGGCCAGAACTATTCATACCCCTGGCAGATTTAGATTCAAAACTTTTCATTCAACCAAGAAGTTTGTCTTCGAGAGAAACTGAAGGAAGTACTTCTCTAAAGATGACAATGGAAAATCAGTTTCAGTTCTGGAAAATAATTTATTACACAACAGCATATTAAAAATGGTTATACCCTTCTAATCGATGGATAAACCTCAATGAGTAATAGTCCGACCTGCCATGTCTGGCCAGCAGGTTTCCTCTGGATGATTTCCCTTTGGCTCCAAGTCTGTCAGGTTGGTGGGCCTCCTGGCCATCACCCTAATCTATACTACTACTACTTTATCTTTACACCCATCCGCAGGTCAGGACTGGTTGGGTCAGGCCAAAAAGCTAACATGACTTCCAGCTAACATGTTGGTCAAACTATGTTATAGTTGACTTTAAGTCCAAACCTGCTCATCCCACTTGGCTAATGTATTTATTGCATTTAACATTTATTTTACAATCAAGATCACTCTGAATTGAATCACTAATAAAAACTTTAATTGAAAGTTCAAATCAACAAAGGCAGCATAGGTCGAAAGAGGAAAGGTGGGAGATAAATGATGCACATTTTAAACATGTAAACTGGAATTTAGTTTGTATCCAAAACATGATTGTTTCTCCTGATACTAAAAAAAAAAACAAAAAACAGAAAGGTTTGAGCCATCTATCGTTCTGTGTCTATGAAAGCATCAGTGTCCACCACCTGCAAAGCCTTGTCTGGACTGCACCAGGTCCACGCTGAGCCACAGCTCAGTCCCCGTACCGCACTTCAGCTCGGAGCTCCTTTGTGACGTAGCTTAGCAGGGCGGCGGTGACCTGCTGCTGCAGGGTGGCGTTGCCCATAACCAGGGCAATGAGCTGGGCCGCGTCCATCCACTCCACGCTGTCCAGCAAGCCAACGATGTTGCTGTAGAGTTGCTCCTTCTGTTTGGGTGGCAGCTCCATCAGGATCTGAGGCAGAGGCCTGAACTGCCCGCTGGTTAGCCAGCTGCCCAACAGGCCCCCCACTGCTCCACCTCAGAGACACAGAGGAAAGGTACGGCTTTAGTGACGTTAACATGCAAGCTAACGCTAAACATTCTGCTTCTTCAAAATGGCTTCAACTCTGAACGGCGGATATAAAAATCCTTTAATAGCTACAAAACATTTCTGTGTTCGTCTGAACACGATCGTCGGTTCTCTGCACATCCTTATGGAGTCATGAGACTTCCTTCTTTGTGACATTTCCGTTTTGGTTGGTTTGGATGAACACTCAACCTTTCGCTTAGTTCTTTCTGAAAAGCTTTCAACACCTACCCAGCAGTCTGTCGGTTCTGGCGGCTCGCATTTGAGCGACCTGCAGTTGGAGCGCTGCTGTTTTTAAGGACATGGAGGCCCGTCCTGCTAGGCACATCCAAGTTAGGTGCAAATCAATGACCCCCCCCCCCCCCCGCCCGCCACTGTCCTGGGTCATTAGAGGCTATTGCTGGGTGTGAGTTGTTTACTTGGCTCCCAAATCACCAGTTCTAGACAACCACATACTAGGAGAAGCAGACACGCAAAAACATTGTCATTCCATTTGTGCCAGGAGTTTCTGAGAAACTCAGGAGAATTCTCTCCAAACACAACATACCATTAAATTTCAAACCTAATAACACTTTCTCTTGAATCCATCAAGAGAAAGTTATTCCACCAAGATGAGAGCATTTGCCTTGACACTTCATTTCTATTCTGCAAAGGCATACAGATAAGTAAGGAAAAGCTTTCAGCTTGCATTATCTCACCCATCATCATTAAGGAAATGGTACCAAAGCATTGATGGTCAGCCAGCCTCAGTGTCTTGTCAGCTAGAGTTCCCAAAGCCAGTGAGGAAAACAGCAAAGTAGTTTGTGCACTTATGCTCGATGAAATGTCCATCAGAAAGCACATAGAGTGAGATGGGAAGAAGTTCTTGGGCTATGTGGATGTTGAAGCGGAGGCAGAAAATGATGATGATGCTGCAGAGGTGTTAGTCCTTATGGCAGTTGCATTCAACAGTACCTGGAAAATACCACTAGGACATTTTCTTGTGCACGGGCTTAACAGGATTACATGACACTGGTGTAAGAACGGTATCTCTGACAGCAGTAACTGTCAGTATCTGACAGCAGTAACTGGTGTCCTGTTCAAAGTTCTCAGATAATGACATACAACCAGAGTGACCAGGTCTAAAGTAACATGTGGGACGACAAGGATGCTTATGAGGGTCAATACGGGACACATGATGATGATGTCATACATTTTGACACTAGGTTGGACGAAAAAAAGCATATTGATAAAATAGGAATCATATTGGATCGATGTTGATAATTATCATCAAAAAAAATAAATAAAAAAAACACATTTTAAGTGCAGCCCCGGCCATTTATGCTGTTGCTTAGCAACCTATTTTTAGATAAAGAACTCACGAACACTGAATTCAAACTCAACCCTTTATTAAACCGACTTTTTACCAAAACTGCAAATTTTTAAAAAGAAAAAAAGAACATGTTCTATCTGAACTCTTTGAAGGGGGCGGAGCGTTCCTTGATCTGCGTTTGTGATTGGTTGGGAGCTGGTGAAGATTCTAAGTCATCCAGCTCATGGTCAATTCCAAAAAAAGTAAAAAACAAAGCAACTGGACTTGTTATCCGTAGTTGAAGACGTTTCGCTTCCTCTCCAGGAAGCTTCTCAATTCAAAAAGTCTGGAGTAATGTGGAGTAACAAGCTTTATATTACTGCCAAACAAAGGTCTTGTAATGGCTTAGATAACATGCAAATTCAACAAAAACAGGGCCTTGTAATGGCTTAAATAACATGCAAATTCAACAAAAACAGGTCCACACCTCAGTAATGGGCGGTCGTTAAAGCCATTAAGCCAGCAGACTGAACCGAAACTGGTCCACTCCTCTGTAACGAGGAGTCGTTAGGGTTTTTATTGGCCTGGTTTAAAGGAGCGATGTTTTGATCACCCGTATGAGGATGAGAATTGAGGTGATGATTGGCTGGAATTAATCCTATAGCTGGATTATAAGTTTGTGAGAGTTGGCTTCCTTCCTTCCTTTTCAGCTCTGCGTTTCTAGTGCCACTCACATTTACAGTAGTCATGTTTCCAGTAACGTCTTTAATGTTCATTTTGAAATATGGCATTAGAAAAGGTTAATGAAAGGAAAAATTCTAATTAAAGAGTAAATGCACTAAAGCGAAGGTGGAAACACATTTGTCAAATTAGGTCTGACGCAGCGAACATTTACCTCACGACTGATGCGCTGTTTCTCTCCATTTCTGATCTATGATGGTGGTAGTTTGCAACCGCCACTTCCTGTTTATTATAGCGTAACGTCAACGTATGACGACATTACGCTTTGCTTTGCCAGGTCATGTTGCATGTTCTTTCTCACGTCACTTTAAAAGCTTGCTCCAAATTCACATGGGAACTGGATGGATAAACGGCTAGTGTTGCTTCACGTCGTGCTCCCCTGCTTCTAAAATTGAAAGGTAATTTTGGCAAACTTCCCTAAGCTCTCTGAGTCACCTCACTGCCTCTCCCAGTCTTTGTTGTAGCTACATTTTCTTTTCTCTGACGTAGTTTCTGTTTTGCACGGCTGCATCCTTGTCCCGTCCCGTCGTTTTTCACGAGCATCATGGCGCAGGTTGGTCATGATGTGGGACGCTGCTGCTTAGTTTGATTGACGGCCACGGCTTGGTGACTGCAGAAAAGCGCCTGTCGAACCATTTTCTGACTTTTTAGAATCTGACCCAGTGAAATGTGGGACACCGTTTCAATGTGTGGGACAGGAGGGGAAAATGCAACACAACGTCCCGCACGAATCAGGACACGCTACATACAATTAAACAACATTATACTACTGGAGCAGATTTGACCATTTTTTGCCCGTGTTAAAACCTACTGAGGAGCCCAAAGTTGGCCCTCATCTCACCATTACCCAATGTTCTGCTTGGGCGCCCCTGCATTTAGACGAGGACTGAGGTTTGTCCCTTCCCTCCTCCGGCCTGGTCCTTACCAACAGCAATCCCTGCAGGTCCACCCAGCAGACCCCCGACAAACGCGGTCCCCCCTGCCACAGCCGCTCCCTTGGCGGAGCTTTTCACCGCCACTTTGATCTGCTCGTGTGCCGACAGCTCACAGCACAGGCGCATGACGTCATCCATCCGCGGCGCCATTCCTGAGCCGGAGCACGGTGGGGGGAGGACAGTGGTCGGTCAGCAGGAAGGAAATAAGCTGGGAATACAAAGAATCAGCGGTCAGTCGTGGGTCTTACAAACAGCGAGCTGAGTACACAGGATACAGACCAAACTGAGGTGTGATTGAAGTGAAAGCAAAAGTGAAAACATTTGCTTTATTCAGCACACAAACAACATACAGCCCCGGTAACAGGTGTTAACAGGTGTTGTGCCGCAAAGCGCATGCCTGCAGAGAATAGCGTGTCATGTCACGGGAACGCGCATGGCTCAGGACAACAGCATCAACTTAAATGTCTTCAAATGATAATCACAGTGAATGACATCCTCCTGTGACATAGTTCACCTGTTTAAATGCAACCTCGTCTTTCATATAACATCACCACTGAGAGTCACCGCCTGACAGGATGAACTTTCCATCAACAGTGGATCTTAATGCGCTTTCACTTTCATTGTGTCCTAAAAGGTTTAGACACACGTAGAGGCGTCTAATGGTTGATTTAAAGCTCTGACTGGGAAACAAAGCTTTAAATGTTACTGTTGGTAGAAGAGTGGAGAACGCAACCTCCGGAGCAGAGAACCTGACCCCGACACATTTAAAACTTCAAAACTGTCATTTCTTGAAGTAGTCTGCCAAATAACCAGTTTTTCACGAGGTATATGGGTAAGAAAAAAGTCTTAACATCAGGTAGAAGAATAAATAGCTCAGTGGGTCTTCGTTAATAAAAGTGATGCGCGTTCCCGCGACAGGGCACGCAAATCTCGTCAGGGACAGGCTTTTCAGCGTAACAGCGTCTGGCTTCTTTCGTTTTCTCCCTAGCGGCCGGTTTTCTGGGCTGAGACTAAACTGGAGCCGCTGTAGAACAAAGAGAAGCTGCTGCGGTTTCACCCTCCACTCCTCACCTTACCTTGGCTTCTTCCCAACAGAGCGCTGCTGAGCTCCCAGTGTGCGCTGAACCGTCTCTGGTTCCTAGCCTTTGCTCTATTGATGTCCAGCAGCTGCCTCCATTCGGTACTTCCCCTACGTCACGGTGGGTGCGCACCATTAGTTAACCGGCGAGGCAGTTATTGCTGCGGGTGGGCGTGGTTTGGGAGCTTTTACAGCGGCGCGAGATCCTGACTCCTTTAGGCAAACGAGGTTTTTTTTATTTGAAAGGAAATAATGATGCTTCTACTCGGGCTCCAAATGCAAGGACACGACAGTCATTTCATCGAGATGCAATGTTAACTTTTCTCAGATTTGTATCAAACTAAGAATATAACCCCAAACTGACGGACGCATTTTAAAGTGGCGTATTTTTAGCACCCCCTATGCGGTGCGCCGCCACTGTACGTGTGCGACCCCGACAACAATGAACCCTCTGTTCTGCTTAGTGGACAGCCGACGATGCGGACCCGGAAATAACCAGCGCCTGGCCTTTCAAATTTGAGGTGGCATATGGTCGCTCCTCATTGGCTGGGACTCGATGACGATTCAGATCACAGGTACCGCCCCCTCTCGCTGATAAACAACTTTTTGATCGCAGCAGACTAGGAAGACAAACAAGGTAGCGGCAGATCATCCGTGCGGGAATAACAGCAACCTCCCAGGCAGGTAAGTGACAACCTGCACCAGTCTGGGTGGATGAGCAATCTTTGAACGCTGATGTGTTTCTTTCTTTTGACGGACTGCCTCTGATCGCAGACACCGGCGATCACGGCTCCGTGTTATTGTTATCCGAGTGGGTGAGGGGCCGCTGACTCTGAAGTAAAAAAAAAAACATTTTACCTAAGATCTGTTTTCAGGTTGTTTTTTTTTAGCTCTTGCTTTTAGTTCTTGTGGTCTTTGTATTCCCTCCTGTTCTTATGTCAACATATATGTTGCTTTCAAACATATGATCAGAGGATTCCTTGTTTTGGCGGCGTTGTAAGGAGGTACAGGATGTACTAGAGACGTTTTTACCTAAATATGTATTTATTCACCTGCATAAACTAAAACGACTCCTACTCCGAGTCCGAGATTGCCCCGCAGATGACTTGTAGGAAATAAACGGACTATGACGCGGAGCGCATCATATAAATACGACCATATTGTGCAATAGGTTTGAGTGTTTGTACCAACCAGCCAGGGCAACGTTTCATACCAGACTGAACGATGGTGTAGATGAGGATCCCTCAACTAATTTAAAGCTGATGGACAATTTAAAAGTTATAATGTACTGTTTGGGAATGTGGTTTGGTGATATTAATAAATAATATCTACCAGAGAAGGATGCTCCATTATTTTTAGTCTGATTTGGGGTCAACAATCTGTCACGTTTTATTGAATCAAGGGGCCCAAATAAAGTGCGATGCTGTTTTCTGGTGATAACGGTCAACTGAATGAAATTAAATGTAGGATTTTGAGCATTTTATGTTAACTAGTCTTCATAATTCACAAAATTGTCCACAACAAATACAAACATTGCGAGGCCTATGGTTTAAGTAAATGTGTACCCAAAGTTCAGTTCACAGGTCTGAGATGTTAGTGGGAAGCGTTGAAATGGGACATAAATGTGTGAAGGACCAAACTTTCATTCACATGTTCTTATTAGTGTGTTTAGGGGGCGTGGAAGGAAGTGTGCATGTACTGATCTGAGCCCTTTCACCAAAGTTGCCACCACAGCCAGGGTACCTAAACTGGGAAGTTATGCTGGGATTGTTTAAACATTACAGACGTGCCACCCTGTCTGCTGCAGGCCTCTCACAGCAAAACTAATGCAAACGAACAAGAACATATAAAATGAACGCACAGTTAAAATGTTGCTGAGTTTGAACAAGGATAAGTACTTTGACTTTTCTCACCCTTCCCATATATGGGTGGCTGCATGGCACTGGATGAACCGCTGGCATGCGCCCGGTGAGATGTGGATGTGTGGTAATCCTTTGTTCAATACCTAAACCTTTGCGTCATGCCCTCATTTATTTAGCTCTGTTTAGTTGAACAGTGAGTAAAAAGCTAAGTACACCTACACTGGATGCAGATTTGGAGGGTAAGTCACCTAAAATAGATGTATTCTAGGCATCCATGTGGACCAGATGGCCTGATTCTTCAGACCTTAAAAATAGACGATGGTGCAGTTTCTTTTCACCGTCGCTGTATTTGTATCGGGAGGTAATTCCATCTTGGTGTGTTCTCAGCTAATAAAGTTCTGACAGGAATCTGTTCCCCCTACATCCCACTGATGTAACAACCCAGCCAGCTGATCTAGAGTAACAGGAGCAGCTGCTGTACTAGACAAGCTGCTGGTCTGTGTTGGAACAGCCAGTAGAGGGCGCTGTTTCCGCTGTGAATGAACTGAACATGCCAACAGACAGGCAGACGCAGTGGGAGGAGGTGATCAGGGACTTTAAACCCAACAAGCAAACTTCCTGTACACAAAAACCTAGAGCTGTGAGGGGCAGAGTGTACATTCTCATGATGGTTTGTTGTCTTTCTTAGATCACCGGCTGGAAACAAGACTTAAAGAATGATCGGAAAGATTCTTTCTCAGCTGCTCTGGAACACCGGAGAAGCCTTTGAGGCAGCAGGTGACACCAATGAGGAGCTCCTGGAGTTTGAAGAGGAGGAATGGGTCATTGTTAACATCCCAGGTGAGGGGTAAAGCCGCGTCTCAGCACACTAACGGCGTTTATGCCACAGTTGTTTCTGGTTCTCGGTGTTAATGGAGGATTATTCTGACTGGGAGCAGAGAGCAGACCCATGCCAGCTCCACATGTGGACCCTCTTGAGAACCTGCTGATCGAGCACCCCAGCATGTCCGTCTACCAGATGAGATGCAGGATGGGGGGAGCAGAGGAGGAGGAGGAGGAGCTAGCTTCTGATGAAGAGGAAACCTCCAGGTAACCTTATGGCACCCAGATACGATGCGTCATTCCTCAGCCAATCGCTGTGGGCGCCAAGTTTTCCACAGATAGATGTTTGGTGAATACTAGAACAGTCTGATGTATTTATGGGTAACAGAAGCCAAAATAAAAATAGGAGAATGTCAGAGTAGGATGGTTTTAAAGGAAAACCCAGGGTTCCTACATAGTTTCATGTCAAGATTCCATACTTAGAAGTTAGTGAGCATTCACACAATCTCATGATAGAATTTACTCGCAATGATTTGGACCTGTACATTTATGCAGACCCGTGGCTGTGAGACGTCACATTTCCTGGCATCTGGCCGCCTGGGGGAATCCTCTGCCGTGTCTGCTGGCCGTGCAGAGGTCCAGGAGCCAGGCTGAAAGAAAGAAGCTTGGCCGCAGCATCCTTCAAAGGCAGAACATGACTAAGACTCAGTTCTCACCAAAGGACAAAAGATACGGAAATTTAAGATGCCCTTCCCCACGCCTGTACAACTACTGAAGTGGAGCGATCAACTTTGAGAGGATGTGTGGGCAACGAGGCACTCTGACCTCCGCCCAATGATCAGCGCTGTCTGGTGGCACCAAATGACTCAGGTTTCCACCTCATCCCACTCTACATACACTGCATCACTTCATTTAAGGTTCACTGTCTCAAAGATGAAGTCGTTGATCTTTGCTCTGACCCTCTGCACTGGTGCCATCGGGTCTCAAACCACCCAAAACTATTAACCTCAACCTGAAAACGTGCAGTCGGAACGCATCTTTAGCTTTTCCATGATGCGTTATCAATGTCAGTTATCTAGTACCAGCAGCTGTTTGCTTGACTTGTGTGATGATGGACAACAATGTGTTGTATTATATCTGTATCTTGACAAAAAATGTGGGTTTATGTATGTTGCTTTTACTGGTAGAGCTTGTGAAAGTGGATTATTGTGGATTGCAGTGGGATTGGTGCTGTGTGTTTTTGCTTGTATTGCTTGTATTAACCTGTAAAGTATTCATGTAAAAGAAAAAAAAACATTAAAATGAATAAATGCTTTTATACTTTTTGACTTGCAGTCTTTTATTGAGAGAGCAGTTGTTGTCATACAGGTAGGATTTTCTATGTGCACAACAAACATGCAGTAGAAGGTGCTCTGGTCAGATTAGACTAAGATAGAAACAAACAGGAAGCAATCCAACCTGCCTTTATCTCAAACCACCGCAGCGACAGTCTGAGAAAGTTTAGGATGAGTTGGTGACAACAGAAAACTATCTCTGGTGCATTCGAAGGTGATGTATTTTTGCCATGAACCTCTTGACTTTCTCCGGATCAATCGCATTGGCCCAGTGGCCACCGTGCTTAAAATGAGAACCGATGATCATTCCGCTGGCGTCAAGGAAGCTTTCGACGTTGTCATGTGTCACTCCAGAACCGACGAGGACCGGGATTTTCACAGACTGAGAGACCTCTGCAAAACACAGCAGGAGAATCCCTTCATTAACACTGACTTCAGTTTAGTTTCATGTGCTTTGTACAGTCCCCCTGCTTTGTCTCATCAACTTTTAACACAGGTCATAAAACATCCTGGACTGCAGTTCTTCCCCATTCCCAGAGTAGGATGTGAGGAAAGGTTTTGGAACTAAAAAGGTGACAGACTGTGCTGTTATACAGCTTAAAGGTGACAAAATGACCCCAGGAACTATTCCTCACCTGGTATAGCAATATGGTTTGTTAGGAAGAATTGTTACTTCTGTCAATGTGGTGCAGGCAAAAAATGGGGCGATCGATGTAATCACCAACGACAATGTTTAGATGAGACCTGAAAATCTAGCTTTTACATGTTCACAGCCACAGAGGGGAAACTAATGTCCTTATATCATGGATAAAAAGACACATTTTTCACTATCTGACATTAATCATTTCCCGTTGTAGGTCAGTTAGCATTACTTACATTGTGATGGCTGCATTTATAGCCACACAAATGTGGTAACAAATATCATTTATGATATTTAGTTTCTTTTTCATATAGGGTTTCATTTACAGAGCCATTTCATTATTTGGAATTTATTTATCACCATTACATTGTATTTCAAAATTAGTGAGCACATTATGATTTACCCTGTTTTGTTATAACTCTGTTTAATTTATACTCTGATTATAGTAGGGTTGCTCTAGTCCCTTGGCTGAGGAAGCCAGCAGGTGGCCAAGGGGCTGAGCTGATTTGGGCCACACCACATCAGTACTATGGGGGAAATGGGGTTTTGCTTCATTAGGTTTAGTTAGGGTTGTGTATGTTTTGCCCCATGTGTTTCTTTGTGGACTGATCTGCCACTATTTAAGTTCCTCTTGGTCTCATTAAGGCAGGTCAGTTTGTTTGAGTTAGTTCTGTTACTAGTTATTATGAGTAGTTTTTGTTCCTTTGACCTCTTTTCTGGATCCATTTTGTACTTGCTACATTTTATCTTTTTTGGGTTAAATAAAAGAACCCTGTTTTTGGAAAATACACCTGACTGTCCTTACTGCTCGGTCCATCATATACATTATTTCTTTCTCCTAAATACCAGAAAAAGAAGACTAATTCACTAGTTTTTGGAGAATTTGTTTGAATTGAAGATTGGAACATTACATACACAAAGACGGCTGAGCTTTCAACAACTTCTAGCAAACCATTATTAGAAGCTTCAAGAGGGATTAACCTCAAAAAGACCTAGTTTAAAAAGCAATCCTACCAAATACTGAGGTAATGTTGCTAAACTTCACACTTTTAAGACAGAAATTATTTGAACATTTAGCAAATAAAGAAATTTTGGTCCTCCTTAACTGACCTGAAACCTGATTTACTTCCAGACAGTAAATGTTAAATTTCAAATGCAGGTACATGAGATTTTCAGTGTTTTGTTTAAACCTTGTTTTTCATTCAGATCCAACTTTTTCTCATTTGAAGTTTGAAAACAAAATAGAGGGACAGAAGTATAATAGTGTGGCAGAAAGAAATTTAGATTGTGTATTGCGTCTCACTCAGCTTGATGGTGTCCATTTTCTAGTGACAAAGTACAGAGTAATAGTGCAACATGTGTTCATGACACATGAGATAAGTGAAGACGCATTAGCTCAGATGAACTTTGGACAGGAAGATGGCTGAACTCCACGCTACTCATGGGCTCAGCATCCTGCTGTCTCAGTTTGCTTAATTCACAGGACAGAAATCACGTGTGTGTGTATGTGTGTGTATGTGTGTGTGTGTTCTTGTACTTGCAGCTGAGAGAGAATTTTTTTTGTTAATTTTACTGGTAAAGTGAGGACTTTGATGCAAAAGGAGGACATTTTTTGGTCCTCACTTTTTTCTGGGTTAGGTTTAGGACTATTGTGTCAATTATGTTTAGGTATATGACGGTCATGGTTAGGGTCAGGGTTAGGGCATAGAAAGCAACAAGTATGTGATACGTTCTGTATTTCAGCTATGTGACTGCTCAGCGTCTGGCTGAGCTCTCACAGTACTAGTTGGAGACTGTGCTAAATTTAGTCTCTGTGGTGTCACTTGGGTGGGGAGCATGGTCCTCATCTCCCGCTTAGTGACCCTCTGGAGAATTTTTCATCCATAAAGGTGGGACAAAAATATTTAATTTGTTTCTAAATGATAAAAATTGCACGAAATAGAACTCCCTCCTGCCGCTCTAAAGCTTCCCACACATGCACTGGACATATTCGTAGGAAAACACTGGTGGAAGTTAAGTTGAAGGTACAAAGAAAGGTCCTACGGCCTTTCTTTGTACCTTCGGCCCTATCACTTTCACCTTTTAGAGCCGTTCTATAACATGCTTTCACAATATCACAATAATAGAAATGCATAACAAGGATCTAATTGCTTGCATGTTGGCAACACAAAGGGCACTTGTATTACCACTGCTTTTACAACAACGGTATATAGCATTATAATATTGATTAATATATCTAGAACAATATTTTACAAATTTATTTTTACCTGATTTTGATAGAAAAAGCAGAAATGGACAGTGAGAGGATGTGGTAGCAGTCACTCGGTTTGAGATGAAAGTCAGCTAGTGTGTTCAGGATCATAAATTAGTCAAAGAACAACAACAATAACTGTATGTGCTTTCTTTTCTCATCTAGACTCGAAACTAGCTAAAAGCTTATCTGCTTAGTTGTGTTTCTCTCCTAGATGAAGCCACTAAAGGAGCTATTGCTGCTATTACCTTTTTACTTTTCGCTCACATAGAAAGTGTCCCTGAGTCAGGGCTTCTGTGTTCTTAACCCCTAGTCGGTTGAGGCAGATGGCCATTCACACTCAGTCTGGTTCTGCAAGAGGTTTTCCTCTGTTAAAAGGGGAGCTTTCCTCTCCACTGTAGCCTCATGCATGCTCAGTATGAGGGATTGCTGCAAAGTCATCGACAATGCAGACAACTGTCCCCTCTGGCTCAATACCCTTTCGTGAGTGAATGCTGCTTTTCAATGACTCGATGCAATCTACTGGGTTTCCTTAGACAGGAAACTTTTTAACAAATTTGAATATTAAACTGAATTTAACCCACTACTACCATCTAATGTAGAACAGATTACTGGATCAATGTGTGCTTCTGTGCTTTTTGTCTGTCTTGTTGTGTCTCTGTTCTGTCTTCTGTAACCCCAGTCGGTCGAGGCAGATGACCGTTCATACTGAGCCCGGTTCTGCCGGAGGTTTTCCTTCCTGTTAATGGGGAGTTTTTCTTCCCACTGTCGCTTCATGCTTGCTCAGTATGAGGGATTGCTGCAAAGCCATGGACAATGCAGACGACTCTCCCTGTGGCTCTACGCTTCTCCAGGAGTGAATGTTGCTTGTCGGGACTTTGATGCAATCAACTGGTTTCATTATATTGGAAATTTTTTTACCATTTTGTATAATGTGACCCAATCTGTATAATCTAATTGAATTTGACTTTGCAAAGTGTCTTGAGATGACATGTTTCATGAATTGGAGCTATATAAATAAAATCGAATTGGATAAAATTAACTTTTCTTTTGTTTGTAAAGTTCCCTGAGACGACATGGGTTGTGAATTGGCAATAAATAAATAAGATTAATGGAACAATAATAATAAATAATTATAATTCCCTAGCCACACATTTAATAGTTATCACTAAAACATAAGAATAAATTTTTTTAACAGGTGTAACTAGTAGTGGAACACCTGCACAAAAACATAAAGCAGAGTCCAGCTAAATTTAGTCAAAAACATGAAAACTGTTGAACCCAGTATATCCTTTTGCTTTTCTGCTCTTTGTGAAGTAACTATGGAAGGGTGAAATGCTGTTTGCCGGTTAACTAGCAAATTCTGCTGCACAGCTACCAAGCCTGCAGGAGGCTATCTATTTAACCAACAGACCAGTGCTTTTTTTGTTGTTGTTTTTTTGTTGGTTGACTTGATGTGACCGGAGAAACAAAAACTTGGATACCTCAGCATTCTCTCTTACATTTTCATTACAATAAATGCATTCAGAGGCTAAGGGTCCTGCTCGGGGACCCAGAGTGCAGTCTGTGGGATTCAAACCCAGAACCTTGCAGACTCTCCAGGACACAAATGCCCTGCTCTCTAATTACAACGCCACCACTCCCCTTTATAAGGACTTTAATGCAACATATGGATAGTATGGCCAAAATTTTAAACGCTTTAAAGTATAATTTATCTCGAGACATTGCAAGTATGAAATGTCATATTGGTTCTCTTTTTAAAAAATCATCAGTAAAATCCACAGTATGTGTTTATGTGCAACGAAGCTATGCTTTTCCATTGATACACATGAAAGTAAAAATATCCCACACTAGTTTTTAAGGCCAAAATATACTGCTCAAAAACATAAGGGAACACTTGGAGTTCATTGGGCTGTTTAAGTGTTCCCATAATTTTTTTGAGCAATGTTTAGGTCTGCAAACTTTCCTAAATGATTCTAAAAAGCTGCTAAAGGAAATACTACAATGCTATTTTTAAAAACAGTAAATTATCAATCACTTTTAAATTGTATATCTGGTTTAACGAGGCCTGAGCTGGTATGACATTCCCATGGTATCTTCTTACATGCCTCATAAGAACATGTCACGGTTTTCAGTGCTGCTAAAATAACATTGACCATTATAGTTAGACTCATTTATGTTATCTAGAACATGTAATTTACAAGAAGAGTTTTTGTCCTTCTGCTCTACATGAAATAACACAAGGTATCCAAGCTTATATTAGTGGGTTAATTAGTCGAATGACCTGATTGGGTAGTGAGCCTGCAGTCGGCTGCTTTACAGACATGCAGCTCATTGTTTCCACAACGTGACTGGCAGTGTTTTTTGCAAACCAAAATATCTCTAAACAGTCTTTATTTCACCATGCAACCCAGCAATGTGCAGCTACATCTGCACTGGTGACTTGTTTATAGCACAGAGAAGAATATAACTGAGTCAGATGGGAAGCAGAGTAATAATAATAATAATAATAATAATAATAATAATAATAATAATAATAATAATAATAGAAAAGACAGTACATGGAAACAGTTTCGCAGCTATATTATTGGAGAGGCATCCTGATGAATAGTTGAGCGAGATTAGTGATTAGAGGCCAGGTTACCTTTTTTTGCACTTCTGCAAAATGTCTGAAACCAGTTCCAGGTGTCAAAAGAAACTTTTAAACCAAAGCTCATTTAGACATCATTAAGACCTATTTTCAAACAAATTACACTGGGACATAGTGACTGCCCAATGTCTCTCTGCTACGCTGGTGTTAGTGTGGTTCAAGAGTTTTTCCTGACTTTTTATCATTAGCCGTTTCGGAGCAACTGTTATTCAGACACAAGCAGAATAAACAAGGAGAGAAAAAAAACGGATGACGTCAAAGGAAAAATATGAGAACTATTGATTAAGACAACATCAACTGTCTTGGAGGTAATATACAGTGAGATTATGGATGTTTTAGACTTTTACCCAGAAATGCATAATTTGGCCAGAGATCCGACTCCCCTGGTTTTTCTTGAGAAAACTGGGTCGGCTGGTCAGTCACTGCCAAATTAGAGTTTTATTTTTTCATTCATTTTTAAATCAAAACTAAGGGTTTCCACCCATTCCAGCCAACAAAAGCATCAATCAACAGCATGTACCTGTATGTACCCTCTTAAGTTTAATGGAAATCACATAAAGGTTGCTTTACGTTTTAAAGCATTAAGAGGGAAAATTCCTGTCATTAGTTTGCATTCTGATGGACTTAAAATTAAAGAACATGTATGTGGCATAGTGTTTTGACAAACCTAAAAACCTAAATAAGTCAAAATCAATAACCAAGTCAGACATTAAAGAAAACCAGATATCGATACTGGTCAGAAAAAGACTGTTGGGTACTTTACTTTTTATTTATGCATAGAAAACCAAGAATGTCTGTTGAGAGCAGCATGGGGGCAGGGAAACCAGTAATTAGGATTCCTTAGTGGCTCAGGTCACAGTAACGGTGCAGACAGACACATTCTCAAAGCAGCTGTAACTCTGAATGTTGGAAGTCTTCCTATCTCTCAAGCAGAAAACATGAATCAGGTAGAACGGGGACTTAACAGTCAAACAACTAACCTTGCAAAGGACACCACCAGCTGATGTTGTTACCCAAAGGACTGGCAGAGTTTAGATACTTGTATACACATCAA